>NW_006799025.1:479200-540997 GCF_000442215.2 Lipotes vexillifer | reverse complement strand
CTGGGCTTTCTATCTTGTTCCATTGATCTATGTTTCTGTTTTTGTGCCAGTACCATATTGTCTTGATTACTATAGCTTTGTAGTATAGTCTGAAGTCAGGGAGTCTGATTCCTCCAGCTCCGTTTTTTTCCCTCAAGACTGCTTTGGCTATTCGGGGTCTTCTGTGTCTCCATACAAATATTAAGATATTTTGTTCTAGTTCTGTAAAAAATGCCAATGTTAATTTGATAGGGATTGCATTGAATCTGTAGATTGCTTTGGGTAGTAGAGTCATTTTCACAATATTGATTCTTCCAATCCAAGAGCATGGTCTAGCTCTCCATCTGTTGGTATCATCTTTAATTTCCTTCATCAGTGTCTTATAGTTTTCTGCATACAGGTCTTTTGTCTCCCTAGGTAGGTTTATTCCTAGGTATTTTATTCTTTTTGCTGCAGTGGTAAATAAATGGGAGTGTTTCCTTAATCTCTCTTTCATATTTTTCATCATTAGTGTATAGGAATGCAAGAGATTTCTGTGCATTAATTTTGTATTCTGCAACTTTACCAGATTCATTGATTAGCTCTAGTAGTTTTCTGGTGGCATTTATAGGATTCTCTATGTATAGTATCATGTCATCTGCAAACAGTGACAGTTTTACTTTTCTTTTCCAATTTGTATTCCTTTTATTTCTTTTTCTTCTGTGATTGCCGTGGCTAGGACTTCTAAAACTATGTTGAATAATAGTGGTGAGAGTGGACATCCTTGTCTTGTTCCTGATCTTAGAGGAAATGCTTTCAGTTTTTCACCATTGAGAATGATGTTTGCTGTGGGTTTGTCATATATGGCCTTTATTATGTTGAGGTAGGTTCCCTCTAGGCCCACTTTCTGGAGAGTTTTTATCATAAATGGGTGTTGAATTTTTTCAAAAGCTTTTTCTGCATCTATTGAGATGATCATATGGTTTTTATTCTTCAATTTGTTAGTATGGTTATTGATGTTAATCACATTGATTGATTTGCATATATTGAAGAATCCTTGCATCCCTGGGATAAATCCCACTTGATCATGGTGTATGATCCTTTTAATGTGTTGTTGGATTCTGTTTGCTAGTATTTTGTTGAGGATTTTTGCATCTATATTCATCAGTGATATTGGTCTGTAATTTTCTATTTTTGTAGTATCTTTGTCTGGTTTTGGTATCAGGGTGATGGTTGCCTCATAGAATGAGTTTGGGAGTGTTCCTTCCTTTGCAATTTTTTGGAAGAGTTTGAGAAGGATGGGTGTTACCTCTCCTCTAAATGTTTGATAGAATTCACCTGTGAAACCATCTGGTCCTGGACTTTTGTTTGTTGGAAGATTTTTAATCACAGTTTCAATTTCATTTCTTGTGATTGGTCTGTTCATATTTTCTATTTCTTCCTGGTTCAGTCATGGAAGGTTATACCTTTCTAAGAGTTTGTCCATTTCTTCCAGGTTGTCCATTTTATTGGCATAGAGTTGCTTGTAGTAGTCTCTTAGGATGCTTTGTATTTCTGCCATGTCTATTGTAACTTCTCCTTTTTCATTTCTAATTTTATTGATTTGATTCCTCTCCCTCTTTTTCTTGATGAGTCTGGCTAATGGTTTATCAATTTTGTTTGTCTTCTCAGAGGATGAGCTTTTAGTTTTATTGATCTTTGCTATCATTTTCTTTGTTTCTATTTCATTTATTTCTGCTCCAATCTTTATGATTTCTTTCCTTTTTCTAACTTTGGGTTTTGTTTGTTCTTCTTTCTCTAGTTCATTTAGGTGTAAGGTTAGATTGTTTGTTTGAGATTTTTCTTGCTCTTGAGGTTGGCTTGTATAGCTATAAACTTCCCTATTAGAACTGCTTTTGCTGCATCCCATAGGTTTTGTATCACCGTGTTTTCATTGTCATTTGTCTCTAGGCATTTTTTGATTTCCTCTTTGATTTATTCAGTGATCTCTTGGTTATTTAGTAACGTATTGTTTAGCCTTCATGTGTTTGTGTTTTTTACATTTTTTTCCCTGTAATTCATTTCTAATCTCATAGTGTTGTGGTCAGAAAAGATGCTTGATATGATTTCAATTTTCTTAAATTTACTGAGGCTTGATTTGTGACCTAAGATGTGATCTATCCTGGAGAATGTTCCACGCGCACTTGAGAAGAAAGTGTAATCTGCTATTTTTGGATGGAATGTCCTATAAATATCAATTAAATCTACCTGGTCTCTTGTGTCATTTAAAGCTTCTGTTTCCTTATTTATTTTCATTTTGGATGATCTGTCCATTGGTGTAAGTGAGGTGTTAAAGTCCCCCACTATTATTGTGTTACTGTGGATTTCTTCTTTTATAGCTGTTAGCAGTTGCCTTATGTATTGAGGTGCTCCTATGTTGGGTACATATATATTTATAATTGTTATATCTTCTTCTTGGATTGATCCCTTGATCATTATGTAGTGTCCTTCCTTGTCTCTTGTAACATTCTTTATTTTAAAGTCTATTTTATCTGATATGAGTATTGTTACTCCAGCTTTCTTTTGATTTCCATTTGCATGGAATATCTTTTTCCATCCCCTCACTTTCAGTCTGTATGTGTCCCTAGGTCTGAAGTGCATCTCTTGTAGACAACATATATATGGGTCTTGTTTTTGTCACCATTCAGCAAGCCTGTGTCTTTTGGTTGGAGCATTTAATCCATTCACGTTTAAGGTAATTATAGATATGTATGTTCCTATGACCATTTTCTTAATTGTTTTGGGTTTGTTTTTGTAGATCCTTTTCTTCTCTTGTGTTTCCCACTTAGAGAAGCTCGTTTAGCATTTGTTGTAGAGCTGGTTTGGTGGTGCTGAGTTCTCTTAGCTTCTGCTTGTCTGTAAAGCTTTTGATTTCTCCATCGAATCTGAATGAGATCCTTGCTGGTAGAGTAATCTTGGTTGTAGGTTCTTCCCTTTCATCACTTTAAGTATATCATGCCACTCCCTTCTGGCTTGTAGAGTTTCTGCTGTGAAATCAGCTGTTAACCTTATGGGGGCTCCCTTGTATGTTATTTGTTGTTTTTCCCTTGCTGCTTTCAATAATTTTTCTTTGTCTTTAATTTTTGCCAGTTTGATTACTATGTGTTCCAGCATGTTTCTCCTTGGGTTTATCCTGTATGGGACTCTCTGCACTTCCTGGACTTGGGTGGCTATTTCCTTTCTCATGTTAGGGAAGTTTTCGACTGTAATCCCTTCAAATATTGTCTCTGGTCATTTTTCTCTCTCTTCTCCTTTGGGACCCCTATAATGTGAATGTTGTTGCGTTTAATGTTGTCCCAGAGGTCTCTTAGGCTGTCTTCATTTCTTTTCCTTCTTTTTTCTTTATTCTGTTCCGCAGCAGTGAGTTCCACCATTCTGTCTTCCAGGTCATTTATCTGTTCTTCTGCCTCAGTTATTCTGCTATTGATTCCTTCTAGTGTCGTTTTCATTTTAGTTATTGTATTGTTCATCCCTGTTTGTTTGTTCTTTAATTCTTCTAGGTCTTTTTTAAACATTTCTTGCATCTTCTCGATCTTTGCCTCCATTCTTTTTCCGAGGTCCTGGATCATCTTCACTATCATTATTCTGAATTCTTTTTCTGGAAGATTGCCTATCTCCACTTCATTTAGTTGTTTTTCTGGGGTTTTATCTTGTTCCTTCATCTGGTACATAGCCTCTGTCTTTTCATCTTTTCTATGTTTCTGTGAATGTGGTTTTTGTTCCACAGGCTCCAGGATTGTATTTCTTCTTGCTTCTGCTGTCTGCCTTCTGGTGGATGAGGCTATCTAAGAGACTTAAGCAAGCTTCCTGATGGGAGGGACTGGTGGTGGGTAGAGCTGGGTGTTGCTCTGGTTGGCAGAGCTCAGTAAAACTTTAATCCACTTGACAGCTGATGGGTGCGGCTGGGTTCCCTCCCTGTTGGTTGTTTCGCCTGAGGCAACCCAACACTCTAGCCTACCTGGGCTCTTTGGTGGGGCTAATGACAGACTCTGGGAGGGCTCACACCAAGGAGTACTTCCCAGAACTTCTGCTGCCAGTGTCCTTGTCCCCACGCTGAGCCACAGCCACCCCCTGCCTCTGCAGGAGACCCTCCAACACTAGCAGGTAGGTCTGGTTCAGTCTCCCTTGGGGTCACCGCTCCTTCCCCAGGGTCTCGATGCACACAATACTTTGTGTGTGCCCTCCAAGAGTGAAGTCTCTGTTTCCCCCAGTCCTGTCAAAGTCCTGCAATCAAATCCCACTAGCCTTCAAAGTCTGATTCTCTAGGAATTCCTCCTTCTGTTGCCAGACCCCCAGGTTGGGAAGCCTAATGTGGGGCTCAGAACCTTCACTCCAGTGGGTGGACTTCTGTGGTATAAGTGTTCTCCAGTCTGTGAGTCACCCACCCAGCAGTTATGGGATTTGATTTTACTGTGATTGCGCCCCTCCTACTGTCTCATTGTGGCTTCTCCTTTGTCTTTGGATTTGGGGTATCTTTTTTGGTGAGTTCCAGCATCTTCCTGTCGATGATTGTCCAGCAGCTAGTTGTGATTCTGGTGCTCTCACAAGAGGGAGTGAGAGCACGTCCTTCTACTGTGCCATCTTGGTTCCTCTCCTCTGTTAGTCATTTTTTATTTATTCATTTTGACTCCATGTTTTTTGTTCTTTTTGCTCTTTTTATCAGACATATTTTTCTACAATGAATGTCTTACATTTTTAACTAGCTCTTTCTTTGACTTCAATTGCAACAAGAATTTTTTTCTGAATACATTTTTTTTTGGTACATGAGTTCATTATAAAGTAAAAATAGAAGTTTCTTTTCTTTGGTACATAAAAAAATCAAATAAGTCTATCATCTGTTATGATTCAATTAGAATACAGTCACTCTGTTTCTCTGCATTTTAAAAATTCTTTCTACTCATCTATTTCAAATCTCAGTGTTATTTTGAAAGATAATTTATTATGCAACATTGGTTTCTATGTCTATTTCATCCTCTTGAAGAAGCAGCTTCACTAATCTTCCTTTACCCACCCCCCATTTCCTGTCCCTTGTTGGCTCATGAGGATGTGATCAATTTAGGCATATATTTATGTTATTTCTCATTCCCTTCTGGTTTCCATACTGAGGCACTTGAAAAAATCTTACTGAACCAACTAAAACATTTTAAAACTTTTAAAAATTGAGGTGTGGCATACAACATTATATTCGTCTGAGGTGTATAACATAATGATTTGATATTGAATATATTGCCAGATGGTGTCCACCATAAGTCTAGTTAACTATCCGTCATCATACATAGTTACAAAGATTTTTTTCTTGTGATGAGATCTTTTAAGATTTACTCTCTTAGAAACTTTCAAATATGCAATACAGTATTATTAACTATGGTCGCTATGCTGTACATTACATCCCCATGGATTATTTATTTTATAACTGGAAGTTTGTACCTTCTGACTACCTTTACCCATTTATCCTACTTCCTCCCTCCCACCCCCAAATCTGACAACCAGCTATCTGCTCCCTCCTCCCTGTATCTATGGGCTTTGTTCTTTTTGGATTCCCCATACAAGTGAGCTCCTATTATATTTGTCTTTCTCTGTTTTTCTGTTTTTTGGTTTTTTTTTTTTGTGGTATGCAGGCCTCTCACTGTTGTGGCCTCTCCCATTGCGGAGCACAGGCTCCGGATGCGCAGGTTCAGGGGCCATGGCGCATGGGCCCAGCCACTCTGCGGCATGTGGGATCCTCCCGGACTGGGGCACAAACCCATGTCCCCTGCATCAGCAGGCGGACTCTCAACCACTGCGCCACCAGGGAAGCCCCTTTCTCTGTTTTTACATAGCAGAATCCCCACAAGATCCATCCATGTTTTTGCAAATGGCAAGATTTCACTTTTTATGGCTAAATAATATTTCATTATGTATACATATGTATGTGTGTATCACATTTTCTTTATCCATTAATGGACATATAGGTTGTTTCCATATCTTGGCTACTGTAAATAATGCTTCTGTGAACATAGGAATGCATATATCTTTTCAAGTTAGGTGTTTTTGTTTTCTTTAGATAAATACCCAGAAGTGGAATTGCTGTATCATGTGATATTACTACTTTTAATTGTCAAGGAACCTCCATACGGTTTTCCATAGTGGCTACACCAATTTACATTCCCACCATTAGTGTACAAGGGTTACCTTTTCTCCACATCCCTCCTCACGAACACTTGTTATTTCTTGTCTTTTTCATAATAGTCATTCTAACAGGTGTCAGGTGATATATTTCATTGTGATTTTGATTTGCATTTCCTAATGATTTGTGATATTGAGCATCTTTTCATGTATCTGTTGGCCTTCTCTATGTCTTCTTTGGAAAAATGTCTATTCAGATCTTCTCTCCATTTAAAATCAGATTGTTTGTTTTTTTATCATTGAGTTGTGTGAGTTCTTTACATATTTTGGATATTAACACTTGATCCAATATATGATTTGCAAATATTTTCTCCCATTCAGTAGGTTGCCTTTAATTTTGTTGATGGTTTCCTCTGCTGTGCAGAAGCTTTAGTATGAGGTAGTCCCACTTGTTTATTTTCACTTTTGTTCCCTTTACTTTTAGTGTCAAATCCAAAAATATCATTACCAAGATGGATGTCAAGAAACTTACTACTTATGTTCTCTTCTAGGAGTTACATGGTTTCAGGTCTTACATTCAAGTCTTTAATCCATTTTGAGTTAATTTTTGTGTATGGTGTAAAAGATAATGGTCCAATTTCATTCTTTTGCATGTGGCTGTTCGGTTTTCCCAACACCATTTATTGAAGAGATTGTCCTTTCCCCGTTGTATATTCTTGGCTCCTTTCTCATAAATTACTTGATGATATATGTGTGGGTTTATTTCTGGGCTCTATTCTGTTCCATCAATCTATGAGTCCAAAACTATTGTTTCTTAAATTTAGGTGGAACTGAGTTGGTTCGGGGGTAGCACTGGTAGTTATTAATCCAGAAAAGGAATTTTGATGTATTCTGTATAAATGGATCTTAACATGCTCTTAAATAGAGGTGAGATGTTTCAGTGTGCTCATTAACTTGAGCCAAAAATTACATGAAGCCTTTCCTCTCATGAGGAGAAAGAGTAAAAAAGTACAAATTGGTTTATTGAAGATGACTAATAATTCTATAGTTAAATTTTCAAATTAAAAAAAAACCTAGGGCTTCCCTGGTGGCGCAGTGGTTGAGAGTCTGCCTGCCGATGCTAGGGGACACGGGTTCGTGCCCCGGTCCGGGAAGATCCCACATGCCGCAGAGCGGCTGGGCCCATGTGCCATGGCCCCTGAACCTGCGCATCCGGAGCCTGTGCTCCGCAACGGGAGAGGCCACAACAGTGAGAGGCCTGCGTACAGCAAAAAAAAAAAAAAAAAAAAAAAAACCTACCCTTATTTCTAAGCTGTTAAACTCTTATAAATAAAGAATAAAGTTAATAAATAAAATTATAATATTGACTGATGTCACCAATTTTATTGTTTTGATTTTGTCATTTTTTTTGCAATTTCATATTCCTCCACTTTGTAGGTTAATTAGAAAGTACTTTGAAACTTCTTTTTTTGTTGTTTGTTTTACTCAGGCAGTGTCCTCTTCCTCTTGCTCTCCCAAAGGAAGAGAAGAATGATCATCAGTGGCCAATGGCAGTTGCAGAACCAACACCAAGAACCAGCTTCACACTCAGGAGAGAACACTAAGCTTCTTAGAGTTTCAAGTGCTCTACACATTCAGAGAAAATCCTCTCATAATGAACTACAGAAATGATCCCTGAAAACATAATCTTTGAAATTTCTATTTTCGGTGCAGGCAGTTCCTGACTTATGGTGGTTCCACGATTTTTCAACTTTACAATGATGCAAAAGCAATATTCATCCAGTGGAAACCGTACTTCAAGTTTTGAATTTTGATCTTTTCCTGGGCTAGTGATTTGCCCTAAGATACTCTCTTGTCATGCTGGGCAGCGGCAGTGCTGCAGCTCCCAGTCAGCCACGCAATCACTAGGATAAACAACTCGTACACTTACAACTATTCTGTGCCCATACAGCCATTCTGTTTTTTTCTTTTCCTTACAGTATTCAATAAATTACATGTGACATTTCAACATTTTATTACAAAACAGTCTTTGTGTTAGATGATTTTGCCCAACAGTAGGCTAATGTACGTGTTCTGAGTACATTTAAGGGAGGCTGCACTAAGCTGTGATGTACAGTAGGTTAGGTAGATTAATGCGGTTTCAACTTAATATTGTCAACTTATAATGGGCTTACTGAGACTTAGTCCACTGTAAAATGAGAAAGATCTGTGTTATACTTCTCTTGAGTCTATATAGGGCAATTGCTACATATGTAGGGTGTACATATAATTTATTTTCTAAATTGGAGCAAAACTGAGAAATAAAAGGTGCACTAGAACCTAGGACAATGGGTGTAATTGTGACTGTCCCCAGCACACTGAAATATCTCGTCACCCTATAGACATGTATTGGAGAAGCACATTTCTTTCCACGGTTTTTGTGTCCTGAAGGTAAAGAAATTTCCAGAATAGTATGGTAGAAACACTTTTATCTTTTCTCTGCCTCTTCCCTTATCCCTCCCCAGAAGAGGAGGAGATTGATGAGTCTGGGAGAAAACTGAGCATGTAATCTCCAAGTACAACCACTGCCAAAGCAACCAATGTAATACTTGATACTTCCAAAAATAAAGATTTTCCCAGATGCTTGCTGCAGAAGGTTCTGATATTATATAAAATGATAAATGTTTGCTTGATAATTCTAATTTTCAATATCCATGTGGAGTTTTGAAAAATTAAATTAAAAAATATCTCTCTCTTCACTACAACTCCCTCTACTGTAAATCTTTTCAAAGTCTTCAGGTAGAAACTTCTTTTTAAAGGAAAGCTTTCTTCTCATTTTTACGTATCATCAAAAGATGCCTTCTCTGTTTCTGAGAATCCTCTGTTTAATAAAATTTAAATTTAGCTTTTGCCTTTCTGCACTCGTTAAGGGTGCAAATCAAGTTCAACCTACTTTATTTTGTGTATTCTTGAGCTACATTTATTATTAATCTAAAATTTAAAATCTGACCCAAATAGTGGAGCCCAAGTTGGGAAGTTTTTGTTTTGGTTTTTCATCTTTTAAAGACTTCCCTACAAAAGAGTGCCGATGAGTATCTGTCACTTTTGAGCAGCCTATAGATCTTTCCATGGTATTGAATCTTTAATTTTAAAGACAGAAACGAAAGATACTAAAAGCAAAGCTAAACATTAACAAATGCCTATTTTCAACTGCTTGAAAAAATAAGATGGTTTAATAAATAAAAAAGAAAGATGCAGGGCTTCCCTGGTGGCGCAGTGGTTGAGAGTCCATCTGCCGATGCAGGGGCGTGGGTTCGTTCAGGATCCCATGTGCCGCGGAGCGGCTGGGCCGGTGGGCCATGGCCGCTGGGCCTGCACGTCCGGAGTCTGTGATCCACAGCAGGAGAGGCCACAACAGTGAGAGGCCCATGTACCACACACACACACAGACACACACAAAAAAAGAAAGATGCAGTACTGTTCCAAATATAATATATCTTTTAGATTATGAAATAGCTACAGTCGTATACTACTGTATCAGCTAGCATTACCCGTATCTCTTAAATCCACTAGTATTTCAGGACTAAAAGACATCAAGCTCCACACACCTGATTATTTACTATGACTCTAAATATAGTGGCAGTTTGTTCTTTTACCTCTTCAGGAGTAAATTCAGTTGAGTATATGGGAGTCAAGAGGTCTGAACCATCCAGGCATCTATTTTTGAGACAGAATCCTCTCTTTACTCTAGCTGAAGGATCCCTAGGGAGAGACATCAAGAGGACACAGAGACTGCACTTGAGTCTGAGGAAGAATGCTGCCTTCACTAAGTGGATTCACTCATAAAACCCTTAACTGTCTTGAAACTGCTATACGGAAGGTCGTTAGTCAGCATCTGATTGCCTCAGCAAGTTGTCTTTTCTTGGTTCTCATCTTGCACAGCTCATTACCGTCTTTAAATGCTTGTGGACCCTTATCCTTGGTTACACTGTCCTGTCTTCCCTATTCTCTCGTGGCTTTTGTTTTTTCCTTCTGTTATTGGATATTTTCCTCCTTCTTCAATTTTGAGGTGATTTCCAGAATCTTCCTGTCTCACCTTTTGTCTGTAGATATTTTCTTCCTTTGTGTCAACCGCCTCCTCAACAAAGAAGATTCCCAGTTCTCCACTTCTAGAAAAATTCCTAACTTCCTGCTAGACTTCTCCACCTCGCAAAGCAGTGTGTGTTATCGTTTGCGCAGGCCCTTTGTCTCTCTTCCTCTGTAGTTTTCTTCCTGCTCTTCCCTCCATCTGGAGTCCCTTTGCAAATTCAGCCTGTTCAAATCCTGCTTAAGTTCAAGCCTCAAATACACTTCCAGCTCAAAGCTTATCAAGACTTCTTTTAACCACATTTGATATCTTCATGTTTTGAACTCAGGTGGCACTCTGGGCTGTCTAACTTACAGAAATGATTCAACTTCGTATAATTTGTTGGTTATTTATATACCCTTATACTGTAATTCACAATTTACTTGTACTGTACTATATACATGTTAAGAAAATGTAGCTTCCCCCCGCTATAGCCAGGCTGATTACCTTCACAAGCCACCACCCACCTGATGTGAATAAAGCACAGTAGTAAATGGCATATATGACTTGACAGTTTTTTCCTAAAGAAACATGTGATGAGTGTGGTTATTCACATATTTTTCCTGACTTTACCCACCATTGAGGATAAATGGTTCACATGTGTAACAATACACAAACTCCAGTGTCTGAGACCCCTCATGTGGCTATATAATACTTTACTCTGTCCCCTCCAATTTGTAACTTGAGGAGTCCTGGAGGAAGGGAGAAGAAAGATCCTGACTTAATCAGCACGTTGCATTCCTTCTGCTCCAATGTCCTTTGCTCAGACTTTATGACCCCTTGTCACAGGTTACTCAAGGTGTTTGTCCCACCCCTTTTCTGTGTGGCTACCAATCTACTCCACTCCTCGAAAGAGCGATCTTCTTATCTCTCCCCAGATATCTGAGAAGCTTGCTATTTTAATTCCACGGGGAAATTATAGGTCCCTGTGGCAGTAGGAATCACAGTGCTTTCTCCTATATCATTGTTCTCTTTTATCCAGAGCAGTCAAGCTCTTGAAGGGAGGAGACAAAGAGAGGTCAGAAGATGGTCAAGCCCAGTCTCACACTGTACTTGTACCTGTTCCCTCCAATCTTTGGATGCTGGACCTCAATCTACCTACTGTTCAAGAATACTATACTCTTCTTGTACCCGCTCCAGCCGAAAATCTTTCAGGGAGCCTGAGTTCATCTGACAGATCTTACAAATTGGAAACCTATCTGCAGGGAAGATTCATATTTTCTCCCACAGTCCTAGACTCAGTGAAGATCAGAAAATATGTCTGGACTCCTGTTCCAGTGTCCTTGAGGTCATTAGACTGACGTGGCTCTAATGCCATGGCAAACTATGTAAGTAAGCAAACCAAAGTCTAAGTCTATATTTTATAAGCTTTATAGAAAACTTTTTACTCCTTTATTATTAATTTTTTGTAGGGGAATTTAAATAATTTGAATTTGACCTGACATCATTTTATTACAAATTGGAAATATGGGTGAATTTGAACAAATGCTCTATGAAGTCAAATCTGCTTTAATCATTATTTCTTTTCTTTTTCTTTTTAGAAAACTGCTATGGCTCTCTCTGAGAAAATCAAAACCGTAAGTAACCTGCAGGTAAAAAAAAAATCTATTGATGCCGTGTGGCTTCTGCAGGGCTCCAACTTTCATGCAAACAAGACATGCCTTGAGAGAAGATTTCACCTATGTCTGGAATGCCCCACAGCACACTGTAAGAGGCTCTGTGATGTTATTATAAACCTTTGTTGGTTTAAAGTTGTTGTAAACTGCAGTGTGATTTTTTACTGGATCCTAAGTTAATTAAGTGTTATCATAATGAACTTAGTGGTTGTTGATTTCATCATATGTAAAAAACATATCTATCTGGGAGACGTCACAAAGTTTACTGTCATTGAGTGGAAAGAATGAAATCCCCAATTACATATGAATTTGGAGATATATATAGACATATATATCTGTATATATGTCTCTCTACACACACACACACACACACACACACGTGTGTGTGTGTGTGTTTAGAACCATGTTAATTGGTTCACATTTTAGTTGAAGAACATGCATAACAAAAAGCTAAACCGGGCTTCCCTGGTGGCGCAGTGGTTGAGAGTCCGCCTGCCGATGCAGGGGACACGGGTTCGTGCCCCGGTCTGGGAAGATCCCACATGCCGCGGAGTGGCTGGGCCCGTGAGCCATGGCCGCTGAGCCTGCGCGTCCGGAGTCTGTGCTCCGCAACGGGAGAGGCCACAGCAGTGAGAGGCCCGCATACAGCAAAAAAAAAAAAAAAAAAAGCTAAACCACATCTTTTTCACCTTTGACACTGTCCTGGGCAGAATTGAAAGTGAGGCCCACAGAACTCTGAATGCCATTGGCAAAATGATGTCCCTTTCCCAATACTTCTCACTACAAAATATCTAAGATACCAATGACAAGTAGGAGGCTGTAATTGGAACTGATGATTTACCTCCCTTTAGGACTCCATCAGAATGCATTCCATCATGCCTTTAACACATAAAGCCCAAACTCCCAGGTTATTTTTATCACCTGTATTTTCCTCTATACCCTGTCATGGAGCCAAATTCACATCCCTCCCTGACCTGACAAACCTGTCCATTATATCCTCTGTAATTTAAAATCTGTAGTCAAGAAAATCCCCTAGAACATACATCTCTTTTTCTGAATGGTCACTTAACTTTCTTGATATAACAGAAAACTGGCTGTCTTCTGCTTCCCCTGCAGCATTCTTTTTAAGATTATTTTTTAATTATGGTAAAGTAAACATACAATCAACTTACCATTTTAATGATTTTTCAAATGTACAGTTCAGTGATATTAAGTACATTCACATTGTTGTGCAATCATCTCCACTGTCTACCTCCTGGACATTTTTCCCTGAAGCCCTCTTGATTGATGGTTATTTTCTCACTCACCTGTCACCTCCCATTGGACAGGGAAGGAGCAGGTGTCTCCTCATTACTGTTTGGGACCATTGCCCTTCCATTCACTACTTATTGGACAACCCCAGTTTACTGAAGCATATGGCATCAGTTTAAACTGAACATCAGGCCAAACCTCTCAGAGATGCATCATCCACAGATCCCTAGTTGCAATGACCAAATTTTAGCACTTTAGTCACTCGTTATAGAGTTAAATTCAAAGTTCAATTAAAAAAAAGTTAATATTTTTCTTTTTTCTTTGGCTTAAATCCTTTGGGAACATATCTGTCATGAGAGAAGGGGGGTATGTTTTGCTTCTTCTCCATTGTCTTTCTTCCAAGTACTAGGCTGCTGCTGGCTCCTTCAGGGTGGAAGAGGGGATGGAGTGGCTTCAGAGAGAAGCAGGAAATGTTTACTTGAGAAGTATCAATCTATAGTTGAATCTTTAAACCTGACTTTTGTCTTATGAGGGCTTTCATGGCAAAACAAGAGAAAAAGTTAAAAGACAATGAGAAACTGGGAAATACTTCATGCTATTTAATGGAACTACATAATATATTTCATAATATATTTAACAAACTCCTTATTGATCACATATGTATGTTGTTTCTAGCTTTTCTCTATTGCAAGTATAGCTCCCATGAACACAATTTTGTCAATGTTTTCCCATTTAAATCGATTTTATTTTTTAAAGAATTTTTAAGTTCACAGCAAAACTGAGCAGAAAGAGTTTTCCTACCCCACCCCCACCCCGTCTCCACACATGCACAGCCACCCCCGCTGTCAGTATCCCGCATCAGAACGGTACATTACAGTCGATGAACGTAGAGTGATGCATCATCATCACCCAAAGTCTACAGTGTACATTAGGGTTAACTCTTAATGTTGTACATTCTACAACATCAGGGTTTTGAAAAATGACATGAATCCACGATTGTCGTATCATACAGAATAGTTTCACTGCCCTTGACGGGCCTCTCACTGTTGTGGCCTCTCCTGTTGTAGAGCAAGGCTCCGGACGCGCAGGCTCAGCGGCCATGGCTCACGGGCCCAGCCACTCTGCAGCATGTGGGATCTTCCCGGACCGGGGCACGAACCTGTGTCCCCTGCATCGGCAGGCGGACTCTCAACCACTGTGCCACCAGGGAAGCCCCACTGATTTTTTTTTTTACTGTCTCCGTTGCCTTTTCCAGCAGGTTATATACTGAGAATACTTTTCAGATTGGTTTCTTTCACTTAGTAATATGCACTTCATGGCTTGATAGCACATTTCTTTTCAAGGCTGAATAATATGCCATTGTCTGAATGTACCACAGTTTATTCATCCATTCACCTATTGAAGGGCCTTTTAGTGGCTTCCAACTTTTGGCAATTATGACTAAAGCTGCATTCTTGTGCAGGTTTTTGTGTGGACATAAGTTTTTAAGTAATTTGGGTAAATACCAAGGAGCAAACTTTCTCTATCAAATCGTAAGAGTATATTTAGCATTGTAAAAAACTGGCAAACTGTCTTCCAAATTAGCTGTTGCATTTTGCATGTCTTCTTCAGGGAGGTGTCTATTCAGATCTTTTCCCTTTTAAAATCAGGTTGTTGGGTTTTAAGAGTTTTTGGTAGATTTTGGGTAATAATCTTTTATCAGATATGCTTTTTGCAAATATTCTCTCCCAGTCTTCAGCTTGTCTTTTCATTCTCTTGATATCATCTTTCACAGAGCAGAAGTCTTTAATTTTCCCAAAGTCCAGCTGATCAAATCTTTCATGAATTGTGTCTTTGTTGTTGTATCTAAAAAGTCATTGCCATGCTCAAGATCATATAGATTTTCTCCTATGTTATCTTCTAGGGGTTTTACAGTTTTGCATCTTACATTTAGGTATCTGTAACTCTTTGCAATGTGTAGAATTATGTTGGTTTCACCACTGTATCCCTAGACCTGGCTCATTGCCTGAATCACATCAGATACTCAATAAAGATTTGTTGTATATATGTTATGACTCAGAAAATTTAAATCTAGTTTTATATTCTGAATAATAAAAATGACTAGAAAATGGAATAAATCTAAGCATCATGAGGAAAGAATTAATTATATTTAAAAATTCGTACAATTCACAAAGCATAATTTTTTACTGTGGTAGAAGTTTATAATAAAATTCATACTGGGGACCAAGATAAGTCAGTAATAAGTTTTCCATAGGCTAGTGTAAAAAATAGAGGGTGTAACTTCTATACAAATAGAAAACATGATTAAAATCCTTTAGAATAGGAAACGTTTAACTCGATTTTACTAAAGCACAATGTTTTGGATTTTTAGCATCTTTGTCTCTGAAAAGTTTAATGTAATACCGTAATAGAGCGCGCAGTGCGCGTCCCTTAGCGCTCGGCCATTGCTGTGCGCTGTTACCCGCCCCCCGCCCCACGCCCAGCCCGGACTCCGTTACCAGGCAACAGTTACCGGGAAACCATTAACGCGGGAAGAGTAGAGCGGGTTAGAAGTCCTGCTCAGCCGTTGGTCGGCACCGCAGTGGGCCCCCCCGACCCGCACCAAGCAATCAGCTCTCAAGGAGCGACCGTTAGAGGGGCACTGAGCCAACAGTCTGCAGACTGGCGGTCGTCAGGTGGAGAGTGAGTGAAAAGGCAGATCCCGGCCTTCTCCCTGGGGCCCTCCAGCTCACCTGGCCTCGGGCTGGCGGGTGAGCCGGGGGGCCCAGGGAACAGGCTGGGGCTGTGTCCCGCAGGGCTCCAGATCCCTCGCCAGGACTGCCCACTGGCCGGGCCCAGGCCCTGAGGCGGCAGCGAACCTCCCCCCCATCCCTGCCTCTGCGACCTAATGGCAGCGGCAATCTGCATGGGACACAGTCTGGGGGACCTGGCCCCCACCGTTTAGGCGGTCTGAAGAGCCTGAAGGCCAGTTAGGACCTGGGTGCCTGGCTCCCTCAGCGGTGACAGCTGGGCAGGGTCTGGGGACCTGGCCCTGAGGGAGCCACTAACAGATCTGCCTCTTCAGCCAGGCCTGGGCACTGGTGGGAGGACCCAGACTGGGTGCTGGACGAACACTGCTGGGTGCCTTGGGAACTTTCCCTTTCTTGTCAGAACAGAGAGTAACATTTGTTTGGTGGAGACTTACAGAAATAGCCTTACCTGACTTTGACCTGACCTCAAGAACAAAGGATCTGACACCAAGAAGTTTGCAACAACTAACCACGCCCCTCCTTCACCTTTCCGATAAAAGGGCTTTGCTGAAAGCTTTCAGGGAGTTTGGGGGTTTTAAGACATGAGCCACCCATCTCCTTCATGGCCCTGCAGTAAACCTTTCTCTGTTCCAGACTCTGACATTTTGGTATTGTTTGGCCTCACTGTGTGTCGGGCACACGGACTTGCATTTAGGTAACACTTTCATGGTGAGATCTCCCTGGCTGGAAAGCATAATTATTAGACAGTCCTTGTTGGGGAAGATTCTTTGGCAGTTTTTGGCTCAACTGTCTATTTAGAAGGGACTTAGTCAAGTTTCATTTGGGAATTGACTGGTAAAAATGCAGTCCAATTTCTTCATGGGAAAACCATGGAGTTAAACTATTAGTTGTTTTTTAGGTTTATTTATGTACGCAAGAGAAGATAGCACCAAAATCCATAATCAACAGCAGGTGAATGCCATTTCTACCTGTTTTCTATTTTAGCCTGTACTAATTCCAAAGGCAACTGCTGTGTTTCAAAAATCAAACAAACCAACAAACGAACAAATACACTTCTGAGGCCAGTGCCTCAGAAGCAAGCCAGGTATTACTTACTGTTAGTACCATTTGATATTTCTTTTTGTTCTGTTTAATTTTTGATAAAAATGACAAATGGTTAATGTAGGCAGAATTATAGGAAATTAAAACCAGAACAGCTAGCAGAGAGAGTCTGCATAGCTCAAGATTTGGGTGAAAATTTTTACTCTGGTTTTTATTCACTGGATTTATTTTCACTTTTCCAGTTTTTTAAAAAAAACTCATTTTTTCTTCCCTGTTAAGATAAAAGTATAAATTCAGCTTAAACACTACCATGAGTTTACTTGATCTGCTATTTATTGGGTAACATAAAACTAAAGGAACATTTAACTCCATCACGTCTAACTTATCTTCCTCTTCTTATTTTTACGGAGACTGCTGTGATCGTGAAAACTACGAGCCATGTGTAACCCGTGGGTGGCATGGTTAGGAGTGCTGCTGCCCTTGATAGGGTTCACTCATTCAGCCCTCAAGCCGGCAATGCCTCCAGTGATCAGGAAATGACCTTTCAACATTTTCTGGGCTGCCCCAACAATGCAGTGTCAGCATTTCTTCATTGTGGATCTGAACCCTCAATTATTTAATATTATATCAAATCCTTTAGAGACTCAGAGTGGATCAACAATTGCCATATTTTATCCAAGTGAATTAGGGTATTATCTTTATTTCTCTCCAGAGAGAAAATCCTTTAATGGAGGGATACCACAGATTATGAGCCTTTCCAAAGGAAGACCACTGATGACATTGCAAAAGTTGTCCTTTGATGGAGGTCAGAAGGTCTTGCTGTCATTGACTGGGAAAGCTAAAAGCCACAATGGGACAGAAACTGGGGCAATAAAGTAATGTAGAAACACTACTCCTGGGCTTCCCTGGTGGCGCAGTGGTTGAGAGTCCACCTGCCGATGCAGGGAACACGGGTTCGTGCCCCGGTCCAGGAAGATCCCACATGCCGCGGAGCAGCTGGGCCCGTGAGCCATGGCCGCTGAGCCTGCGCATCCGGAGGCTGTGCTCCGCAACGGGAGAGACCACAACAGTGAGAGGCCTGCGCACCGCAAAAACAACAACAACAACAAAAAAACTCTACTCCTTAGCCTTTACCAGAAACCACCATCCTGACTGGTCAGAAATGACAGTGAAAACAGTTGCCTAAGAGGAATTTGAAACTGCTGGAAGGAGTATTATGAATGATACTCTCACACTGGCTTTAGAAATGGGACTAAAATGTGGATTATAGGGTAAATCCACAGACATACACAGGTCATCGCCCAAGTGATGAAATTTTCTGCAATGACCAACTCCAGTGGCTATGGGAAAAAAGCAGAGCACTTTATACTTCCATGTATTTGCATAAAATATTGAAGTCAAGTTTAAAAGCTTTGAAATTTGTTCATTATCAAGTTAGAGAAGCTATGAGAATTGGTGAAATGGCTAGACATGACTATGTTTTACCAGTTATTTTTTTCTCCAGACCATTTTATTTGCATAATATTGAAGCTTTGTCACAGGTAAGAAGAAATAAGTCACACATAAAAAATGGAAATGTAGCAGAATAACTCTATGAAGTTTAGGGAAAAAATGTTTTAGGATGCTTATTTCCCCTTAATGATAGAATGCTATTCTGAAAGCTATATATTCCTTCAACTGTCAAGCCAATTCTGAAACAGTGTCACTGACAGATGTTTACTTAGAGTTTTTAGATGATGATTCCTACCATCTTAGCATTTACAAGGGTTTCCTGCAGAACAGTTGTTAAACTTAATTTAAATCATGTAACATAGATTAATTTTGACCAGGGAGAAATTTCATATTAAAGAAGATCTTAATATGAAAGAGTAGCAGCAATTTTCCAAATCAAAAATATACAAAGTAGAGCTTGGGTAAATTATTAACCAAGTAAATTTTCAATATATTGCATTTTTAAGTTTTAATTGATTAGGTTACTTGAAAAATATAGATCCTGTTGATTTTATCTTTATGAGTCTACATTGTGATCTAGTGGTGAGTGTCAAGGCACTATAAGTGCCTGTTATATAAATAGATAGATATTGTTCTTAGACTTAACACAAGGTAGGAAGGACAAAGATGTGGGAATGAGCTGTTTTGGAAGATAATGAGTTTGTAGACACTTGGAAGTGATCAAGCGTTAGTTAGATTGTCACTTACATAGGGCATTGTTATAGGGATTCAATCATTGGATGTGTGGCTAGATGAGAAAACCCTTAAATCTCCATCCATACCTGTAAACTCACAATTCTGTTATTCTTGTACCCAAAAGAGAAGCAGGGCTGTTGGATAGATAACACACAGCTCACCTTCTTAAACCACTTAACGTTTGAGATAAGGACATTTAAATGCAGTATCAATTCTTCCTCAAATATTTTACAATAAAATCTACTGACCCAAACACTGTTGATTAGAGTTGACGTTTCCATCCTTTCAGGATTACTCAGCATTATTCAAAATGAAATGTTCATTCAATAAGTTTAGGAGGAAAAGAAACATAGCACCATGACAAAAAGTTGGAGGATCTCAGAGGTCTCTAACCCGCCTCTCACTCAGACATGGATCTTTTCTTACCTGCTTTAGCACTTTTTGATGGGGCTCTCCCTATTCCAGAAGGAAAACTGCCCTATGGGGACAGTATTAATCCCTGGAAAGTTCTTGAGTATGTTGAGTCTCTTCTGCCTCTGGATAACTTCATACCACTACTAGTTCTAATTCTAACTTCTCGTGCAACACAGAATAAATCAAATCCTTATTTCAAAAGTCAGTTCTCCAGGTATTTGAAGACATCAGTCATGCCTACCAAAGTCTTCTCAATAAGTTATTCCTCAAGTAACAGATCTCTCAAATCATGTCACTTTCTCAAATCCTTTTGGGAAAAAGACTAGGTTATATTTATTCATTCAAAAAATATTGAGTTGCTACAGTGTGTGAGATAAAATATGTTGTTAATAATATTGAGTAGAAAATAATAATAATCCATGCAGATAGTTTGTCTTGATAGAAAATGAGAGAATGAGATGAGCCATATTTTAATGAAAGTCTTTTTCATAACTTTCCCATTTTTTGGTACTTTTTGATTTTGGAAGTAAATTATGGGCTAAATAAGTGAGCTCTACTTCAGAAGACTAAAACTCTAGAATTACCTGAGTAATAGTATAATGAAGTGTTTTAATACTATCTTGTTGCTTTCCATGTTTCACATATCAACAAACGGTATGGATCTTTCTCATTTACTGTCTAAATAACATTTATTATGTTATCATAATATCATTATGTTCTTCATATTATAATTACGAAATCACTTAAAACCAACTCTGCTGAATATTTTCTTTCCAGTGTCTCAGTTTAACTGAGAGACTTGATTTTCATTTAATGAACACAATGCTAGTTAGTATAATGGAAGACTGATTTTCTTTCTTGTTTCATTACTTAGACAAATTGTGAAACACAAGTACTAGTGTTAGTAGAGACTTCATACAATGCAGAGGAGCTTTGCTGTAGCGTGGCCACTTTCTCATTCTGGCTTTTGAACACTTTGCCTTTCTACTGGATCTCTGATTTTCCACTGGAAGGAAAGAATGCAGATGGTCCGTCAATCATTCCCTCTGTCTTTCATCTCTCCCTATTTCCTGCTTCTTTACTCTTGGTCTATAATCATGAATGTAACCTCCTCTCTTTCTCATCTTGGTGAATTATAATCTACTTAGTCACCCAACTTGAGAGTCACTTGGATGCCTCCCTTCTCTTTCCATTACCCAGTAGGCAACTAAAACATCCATCTTAATTTCCAAATAACTGTTCAGTCTGTCCCCTCTGCTTTACAAGGACTGACCTTGCCTTTGTTGAGGCCCTCATCATTTCTCACTGAACAGTTTCCATCATCTCCTATTTGGGGTCCCTGCCTGCCATCTTGATTTCCCCCTCCAATATGATTTTTTGTGACAGCCAAAAATACCTATCAGAGTTGCAAATGGGGACTTCCTGGGTGGCACAGTGGTTAAGAATCCGCCTGCCAATGCAGGGGACATGGGTTCCATCCCTGATCTGGGAAGATCGCACATGCTGAGGAGCAACTAAGCCCGTGCGCCACAACTACTGAGCCCGCGTTCTAGAGCCCGCGAGCCACAGCTACCGAACCCATGTGCCACAACTGCTGAAGCCCCCACACCTAGAGCCTGTGCTCCACAACAAGTGTAGCCACCACAATGAGAAGCTCACACACCACAATGAAGAGTAGCCTCCGCTCGCCTCAACTAGAGAAAGCCTAGGTACAGCAACGAAGACCCAACACAGCCAAAAATAAATAAATAAAATAAAATAAATAAATTTATTTTTTAAAAGTTTCAAATATGTGGCCTTCCAGTAGTAAAACTTTCTTGTAGTTAAACCCTAGGACTTTAAAATAGCGTAATAAAATAAAATAGCATAAAAGACACTTGTATTTGGATCCTACTTATATACAATGATTCAGATGCCTTTACTTCTCCCCAAGTCCCCTGTGCTTTTTACCGTAAGAGTTACTTGCACTTCTCTGGATGGATCATGCTTTTTCGTACATATGAGCCTCTGCCATTTTTCTTCCTTCTGGATATAAAACTCCGCTCTCTCTAGTCTATTTTATCAATTTATACTCATTTCCAAAGACCCTTCTAAAATTTCACCTCTTGAAGGAAGTCTTCCCAGACTTTTCCATGCAGCATTAAGCACTTCCTCTAACCTATATAGATCTTGTTGGTGCTAATATGTAATTTAATTCGTTACACTGTAGTTATATATGTCTGTCTCAATCATCACAGTAAAGCACTCCCTCAAGAACAGGAACTGGAATCTATTTCATTTTTATATTCCTAGTGTCTAGAATATTGCCTGGAGCATCATAAATATTTATCAGTATCCCAGGCAGAATTACCCTTTCCAATTCTGCTCTATAGTCCTTTGTTTTAGACACAAAGATAACATTATCAATGGGCTCTTTACCACAGTTGATGGATTGAGACTTACTGAATTGTCAGTGACTAAATATGGTTGGCACAAACCACTTGTGATCCTTCTCTTTTCTAGGAGGACTTAGTACATACAGTTGGTGAGAGTGCAGCACTGGGGACGGCAGGAATAATATTGTGGGGAGGATATGAATATTCTGATTCAAAGGTAAGCAGTGATTACTCCGTCAGTATCTTGGAGGTCTTCTAGATATTGATTTTTTTAATTTTTCAGGTTGGAGACAAACGATTGCAGATTATCTACTCACTTGACTTTAATAAAGCGCAAAGAGGACAGGCACTCACATTGAGCACTTACTCTGTACCAGCCACTGTTGCTGGCAGTAGCATGGAAAGGGCACAAGTTTTCCAATCAGACAACCCTAAGTGATCATTCAAATTTTACATTCTAGGGGTGTAATCTTGGACAAGTTAATTAACCTCTCTGAGACTCCATTTCTCCATCTAAAAAAAAGGACTGAAATAAAACCTACTTTGCCAGAATTTTGGTAGATTAAATGATGTAATATATATGTGGCAAAGAAAGAATACTAAACTTTAAAAATAAATACTTTTTCATCCACACGGAGGATGGATTCTCCAAAAGTGATTCTTTATTTTCTGATTATCTATGATAGAAATGCTCATGGGAGGAAAAATATATTTATGTAAACTTTATTAACAATCTACTCTTGATAGAAATGCTCACATGGAATAACTCTATTATTTTTCCACAACTGACTTTGGACATGTTCAGTTGGTGGCCTGTCACATTACCTAAGTGAAAATTCTGAAACCACAGTTTTTCCTCACTTCTAGGTATTAACAAATAGTTCAATTTTCAGGTATTAAAACATCCAGTCTCATAAAATATAAAAACGGCCACGTCTTTCTCATTCAGCATTGCACGAGTCAGCGTGGTGGGGTTAGTAAGAGCAGGAGGGTTGAATTGCTTGGGTTCCAGTGTTCACTTTTTTGCTATCTACTAGCCATTTGACCTTGAGCAAATCTCTACAATTTCTTTATCTGTAAAATGGGGTGAATAATAGTATCTATCTCATAGGGCTGTTATGAGAATTACATTATTCATACATGTAAAGCACTTAAAACAGTACCTGGCACATGGTAAGTGCTATGTAGGTGGTGGTTGTTATTCTCCAGGTTAAAACTTCTTGCCTCTCCTCCCCACACCCCAAGCCTGGGTCTCAGTTATGGGGAAGAGGAGTACCATCAATTTCGTTGCTCATTTGCTTCAAGGATGGGTAAGGAGGCTAGGGTGGAGAGGAGACAGCTGGGCAAGGTAATTTTTATTTATTTGGTGATGTTTATAATTATTGTTGTCTCTTGAAGACCTTTGCACATGGCTGCCACGTAGGGTCTGGCTCCTTCTTGCATGAGGGGCCCTTGAGATTTGGTTAGGGACACTCCCAACACCCACAAAACTTGCACCTCCAAGCTTTTGCTCCTGAGGCATTGGAAAGAGGGAGCTGGCATATGTGGAGATGGGGAAGGCTGTCAGAGCGGCAGGCTGGAAAGAGGATCAGGAGATCAGACTGGAGTAGGTTAAGGTTGAACTGTTTGTGAGACATCCAGGTGGAGATGTGAAACAGGCAGGTGGGTGTACAGTCAGTCAGGGATAAAGTCTGGGAAATACACATTTGGGAGTTCTATTTAAGGCAGTGAGATGGGATGAGTTTATCCAGAGAGAGAATAACTGGAGAAGAGAAAGGGTCCAAGAACTAAGCCTAGGGCACTCCAGGGTTAAGAGGTAGGGAAGCTGAGCAAGAGCTAGTAAAGGAGATTAAGAAGGAGCATTCAGTGAGATAGGGAAAACCAGGAGAGTGTGACATCCTGGAAGATGAGTCAAGAAGGAATTTCAAGGAAGAGGGCTGGGACAGAACAGGGGATGCCCCAGTTGAACTTGATTGGGTTTACCTGTGTTCTATGCTCTCTTTGATTACAGTCTCCCCCCAATCTTTTCTTTTCTCCCTCCTCCCTCCCCCTTCTTTCTTTCTTTCTTTTTCTTTTTCTTTCTTCCTTCCTTCCTTCCTTCCTTTCTTTCTTTCTTTCTTTCTTTCTTTCTTTCCTTCCTTCCTTCTTTCTTTTCCTTTCTTCCTTCCTTCCTTCTTTTCTTTTTTCTTCCTTCCTTCCTTCCTTCCTTTCTCTTCCTTCCTTCCTTCCTTCCTTTCTTTCTTTCTTCCTTTCTTCCTTTCTTTCTTTCTTTCTTTCTTTCTTTCTTTCTCTTTCTTTCTTTCTTTCTTTCTTTCTTTCTTTCTTTCTTTCTTTCTTTCTTTCTTTCTTTCTTTCTTTCTTTCTTTCTTTTCTTTTCTTTCTTTCCAGGTATCTGCAGCTTTCTGCTTGCAGAGAAATTAAAGCTTTGTCACTCTTAATTTTAAACTGTGGAAACACTTCATTAACATTACATTTATATAGTCCTCTACCCTTTCCCTTCCTTCCTTCCTCCCCTTTCCCTCCCCGCGCTGTCTTTCTTTTTTTCCTTTCTTTTTTATTCTATGGTTTCCTGGTTTTATTTTTTTCCATCTCTCCTAGAAACCTCCTCAGATGCTTCAGATAAGGAGTCTTGCCCTGACTAAAAACGGCATTTTTTCCTAAATACAGTATGAAGCTGACCTAGACTGAATGTGCCTTGAACAAAAATATTACACACAGGATTTTCAGAACTTGTAATTGCCCAAGTGATCCTTGTTCAACTGCCTGCCATTAGGTGCTTTATTCTGCCTGATGACTTTGCATTTGAACCCCTAAATCCTTATTAGATGGATTCACATTTCTGGGGCCTCTTCTCCCAGAGAAACTATCCCACTGTTTTAAATTAATTGGAGTTTTTTATGCAAAATAACTGATACGCTAGTTGAAAACACACTTTATGTTTATTGAATCTACTAGGATTTTCCCATAGTCCTTCCTTTATGGATCAAGGCAGGCATTGGTGAAGATTCTAGCCAGATTATTCTGGGTTAGCTGATGATGTCATTTCAATTAGGCTAGCCCATTCTAGCCGCACAGTGTGATCATCCATAGGTGGAAATGTGTCCTAGTGTTAAAGCCCAAAACTGTGGACACATCAATGGCACCCAACCGTAGACTTGTGGGAAGACAACCTTACTTTCTATATGCTATACAAGTGACTTAGGTATTTGGTTGTAAATAATGATCTTTCGTAGACTCTCCTACAACCCAACTGATGAATAAATAATGGATGATATATTTATACTATGAAACTGAATCACAGCTAAATTTTTTTTTAAAAAAGGGCTACATGTATGAACATGGGGGAAAAAAATCTCAAGAATGTTGTTTGAAAAGCAAGTTGTATGAAATAAAATATCCCAAATAATATAAATTTATATAAAAACTTAAAAACACACTGGAACTTCCCTGGTGGTGCAGTGGTTGGGAATCTGCCTGCCAATGCAGGGGACACAGGTCCGATCCCTGGTCTGGGAAGATTGCACATGCCGCAGAGCAACTGAGCAACTAAGCCCGTGCGCCACAACTACTGAGCCTGCGCTCTACAGCCCACGAGCCACAACTACTGGGCCCACGTGCCACAACTACTGAAGCCTGTGCCCCTAGAGCCCGTGCTCTGCAGCAAGAGAGGCCACCACAATGAGAGGCCCGCCCACCGCAGTGAGCAGTGGCCTCCGCTCGTCACAGCATGGGGGAGCCCGCACGCGGTGGCGAAGACACAACGCAGACAAAAATAAATAAATAAATTAATTAATTAAAGAAAAAATATTACAAAATTAAAAACGCAAAATAATATTACATATTGTTCATAATTACATTTATATGTAGTAAAGTTATAAAAACATGGATGCAAGGACTACGCCCCGCCCCCAACTTCAGGAGGACGGTTATCTCTGCAGAGGTAAGAAGAGGAATGGGATAACTTGGCAGTCTTAGAAAAATCTGACCTGATATTAACATAGAGGAAGTATCAGTATCAAAATTTTTTCACAATTAAATTTAAATTTAAAAAAATCCCACATTAATGATTTTCTTTGTAAAGTGTTACTATAAATTTCTCTTTAAGGATAGTCTCTAGTGGAAAAATGTGGAATCATCTTCCCCCGAAAATGGTATGAAATTGGTTCGTTAGTGTATTCCTAATCAAAGGCATGGATCATCACTTATGGGACTTTATAAGGGCTTAGTCTATCATTTAAATGATTAATCACTGAAACGCTCTTTCTTCCCAGCCTTACCAGATATAAAATTCAGGTATTAATAAATACCACCTGGATAATGGAATCACATTTTGAAAGTGATCTAAATAGATCTCTGTTTTTCCTACAGGAGACCTGCTTGTTTGTGCAAAAATTCATTCAAGGGCCATTGGACCGTTATGCTGTTAATGTGACAACAGCAGCCAAACTCTGCAGTCAAAGTCTATGTCACAATAATGGAAGATGTGTTCGAAAAGCACCTGAATCATCCTCCTATCTGCATATGCCTGAAAGTAGCAGTAAGAAATATGTCCTCAGTAAGAGTTGAGAGTCATCATTTCTCCAGCCAATAAACTGAATACAATAAAGGACATGAAGGATGGGCTTGTGTGTCACTGCTGACATGGCTGGCATGGAGAGTCTTGCCAGCAACGTTCTTTGGATGTCTTGAGAGGGAAGGATAAGCCTCCTATGGCTAACTTTAAATGATCGGTTTCTCTGCGATTCTGTTGATTTTTCTTACCCCCTACGACAACGTCCATCTTTCCTTGAAATACTGAAGGGTAGGAGATGATAATTTTTTTTAACTTCAATCTACTTCTAAAATATCTGTTGGCTTTAAAGTAAAATAAATAAATAAATAAAGGGTATTCATTGGCTCCATAGAGCCATTAGATAGAGCAATTATTTATTGGGTGCTTACTTCATGCGAGGCACTAAGGGTAAGGATGTGAATGTACCAAACTCTCTGTTCTTGGGGAGCTTAAATTATTGTGGGAAAATGAACGATAATAAATAAACAAATACGTTTATATCAAATGGTGCTAAGTGCAGTGGAGGATAACAAAGCAGGGCAAAGGGATTAGGAAGTGTGGGAGAGCACTGGAAATTACATCTAAGGTCGTGAAATGTGGCTCCCTAATGAGAGGACCTGAAGGCAGGAGGCGCAGATCACAGATGTGTCTGAGAAGAGCGTTCTTGGATTAGGGAAGAGCAAATGCAAAAGTCGTTAAGTGGGAGCAGGTTTGGAGGGTTTCAGGGCCTCAAGAAGGCCACCGTGGCTGATGCAGGATGAAGAGTGAGTCAGGTCATTAATTGACTCTATTTGAACTAAGAGTTTGAGTGAAGGTAACTTAAAAAAAATAATTTAAGAGAAATTTCTGGAAGAAAATGGGTCAAGTAAGATGTATCTACATTTTATTATTTTTTAAAAAAATAAATATACACTTAAATTGGACAGCAACAAGAGCATCTATTAGGATTAGATGTTGCTACAATAGTTTTGAGACTCTGATTGCTAATAGCAAATTGAGAAATTTGTCATAAGGTCATGTGAGATATGGAACGTACAATAACATGGGAGCTACAGAAAGCGACCATTGTGTTACAGCTGTTTCTGCTCCACCAATTGGGAATTCCTACATGATACAAGTGACCCCAGGATACCAAGTCATGGGGCAAGAGGGAATCTATACTGAATGCTGTAGGGCTCAATTTTATCCAAAGTATCTCTAGGGCTCTTAGAAATTCATTTGGCAATCATCAATATCAGAAGGTAAGCCCTATTAGACTCCCATAAGATGGAATTTATATAGGAAATTCTTTGATGTGATACCTGCTAGTTTAATTAAAGTGTACTGTATCTAAGCAATTTCCTTTGAGTTTTGAATGCATGGCAAGTCATTTGAAAAATTCATATGATGACTTGATCTGACCTAGTTGTAATCCAGATTATTTTCTTTCATAAAGATTCAAAAGAGATTATCTCAAATACTGTTTCCCTCCTTAGTTTAGGGAAGATGTTTTCCTGCCTGAAACTTTCCAAATATTAGACTTTTCTTGGTACTTTATCCAGGCATATAGAACGTTGATAGGTAGATCACACTCAGATTCAAACTTCATTTGTTTGTCTATTTTCTCATTTTCAGGAGAAGTAACTTTAAAGAGGCAGTGAAATACAGTAAGCTAAATTGGGGGCTATTTGTAAGTTCCCCTATTTTGTTGGTATCCTGCTGCACCAAGGCTGCAATTACAGTAATTCGATTCTCGTGCCCAAGCAAGAAATGTTTCTACAACTGTTAAAAAGTTGATGCTAAGCCATGATAAGTGAAAAAGAATAGCCCCTTCTATCCTTACAGTGATAAGTTTTTCAACGATTATTATATGAGTTTCAATATGCAGTGAATTCCAGTAAGGCAGGCAAAGGCAAATATTAATACATATTGTCACCATTTTGAAGATAAAATAAGATGCAGAGGTATTGAGAGGTATAGCCAATTTTACCCACTAATCAGTGAATATATAAAGGATGGCATACACATCACTGCTTTCCACTGTTTAAACTAACAGTGCCTCCAGAATAGTCAAGGCATAAGAAGAAGGATTAAGGTAGATGAAAGAAAAAGGGAAAACGTATGGAAAAGACATAGAAGAAAATAGGACCCCCCAATTCTATTCCCCACAAATAATCATTTAACTTTTTCTAAATAAAAAGCGTTATATTTTATTTCACTTAAATTTAATAGCAAGCAAAAGAAACTAAAACCAAAGGATGCCACATTTCTAACAACAGATACTTCAAAATTTTTTGCTCGTTAAAAAAAAAATCTGCTCAGGTTAAAAACAAATTATGAAAAACATTGAATTTTTGTTATTTATTTTGACTTGCATAACTTTGGGTTTCCAGACCATAGTGCTTAGTAAACTGTCTCATAAGAACTCATCAATTATGTCTAATCCAAAGACAAACACATACATCTCTATTTTTCTTAAATAAAAGATCGAAATTTAAACTCCATTACTACGTTTATGATAATTCTCCAAGAGCCATTAATGAAGGATACACTGTAATCAAGATATCTTATAAATACTACAAACCACTTTAGTAAATGAAACACACCTTGTAAGATGATTGGTAATACCTGTTAGAAACCCTGAGAGTGCCCATCTCGCTCCCGAATTACCTGAGCAATGATACTTTGTCTGTTGTCTAGGGCAGTGTTGTTTCTTACCTCCCATTAATTGTTAAAAAAAATCAGTACCCTTTATTGGACACAAACTTTTTGGTGAGATACTTGCTTTTTTCCAGTCTTGTAATTGTTCCACACCATTAACTTTTAAATCAGAAAGAATGTATGTCTTCATTTCAGTAGCAGTATGTCATACTTTCTGGTCCTTAGTAAATTCATGTCATTGTGTTTATTTGTATATTGGAGATATTCTTTACAAAGCCTTCTAGCTTTCTCTCCTAATTTAAACTCCCATCTTCAGCTCAGGATAATTTTCTTTCATTATTTTTCATTCTCTCTGTTCATTTAAGAAATTACTATTAGATGGATCTTAGCACTTCTAGATCTATACTCAGTGTTGCTTTTCTTTCATGTATTCTAAGCCTTTGTCTTTTTTGTTTTGTATTATGGATTTGCCCACTTTTTCTTCTGGAATGCTAGTTTAGTCTTCACAATATTCTGACACTCATATTTTTAATTCCAAAGAATTCTTTTCTTGCGTGTGTATGTGATCCTTGGCTATCCATTTATATTTATGAGGGAACAGAGTGATTGCAAACCATCATAGGGATCCCCCAACCCCTGCCAACCCCCTGCCTTTGTTTGGGTATATTTACTCAGCAGGACTCTATGTTGAATGGGAGAATGGGCTGTAGACTGTGAAAGGGGCTGAGGCATGCTGACAAGTAAGATTCCATCTGGGACATGTGAGCAGAAAACAGGCAGGTTGGTAGGAACACTCACAATCATCAAAGTAAGGAGAAAATTACCTTGGAAGAGGAGTGGAATTCCCTCGAGGGCTGAGAAGCCTTTTTATGCCCTCTGTGCCCACTGGGGAGACCCAGCTACACCCAGCTCAGCACTGCTCTTGTATTGGGTCCCACAGACACTCTGAACCCTACCTGGGAAGGTCTTTCTCTGATTTCAGCGTCCTGAGGTCACATGGCTCTCTTGCTTGTCGTGCTCCATACTCTGGGAAGTTGAATGGTCTGACTGGTTCTGATATACTGGAGTCAATATTTTAACTGATTGCTCAGATAATTGGTTCCCCATGCACTTGCATTTTTTTGGGAGCTGTTGTCTCTGCACCTAAGGTTTTTTTCTCCAGTGGAAGGGACAGTTCATACCTCTAAAGTAAATTTCTACTGTTAAAAATTTCTGATTCAATTCAATCTATTTTTGATCTTTGAGTCATGTCACCTCTTCTTGTTTTCAGCTTTATACTGTACTTTTTCTAAGGACATGTACTGCAGATGACACAGTAAATACATGATCTCAATTTATCATCTTGAACCAGTGGTTCTAGTAGATTAATGTATTTACTCAGTATGATAACTAAAACCCCACTAAGAGTTAATTATTCCATTATCATCAAGGATAGCACATCCTAGGAAATCTTTCCAATGTATGGTTATTTTTACCTCTATTTTCCAACTAAAGTCTCAATCAAAGTTTTCTTTCTTCCTTCTTAAGTCAGTGAATTTAAATTGGGTATTTTCAGAAACAATGGTCACTTATACCAATGTGCTTTTAAGAGAGTCTGACTTTGGTTATAAAGAGATGTAATGCCAGCCTCTAGTTTAACTTGGAGGACTGAGTCACCTCTGTAATGACATGTTTCTCTGAACAGCCATAGGGCATCCTTTTGCCACTGAACCTCTGCTGTGCATCAGGTGACTAAAGGACGGGCAGCAAACAAAAGCAAAGGTAAAATACACTTTTTGTTTTGTTTGAACATTTTTTAAGGACTGTTTTTAGAAACATGCTTTCTCAGAGGAGTTAGAAGAAAACTAGTTTTGTTTCATTTCTTGGAATACCCTGATTTCTTTTCTGGCCTGACATTTTATTTAGTTTCCAAATTCAGTATCTTTCAAAACGTGAACTTGCTTTTATGAACCTAACATTGTAAAAAGTACATTTGTCGCTGATAGATATAACTTAAATTCCAGTTCATTTTTTATTATAAATTTGTATTTGAGGATGATTCTTACATTAATATCTATTTGAGACTTGTTTCATTTCTCTTCTGTATGAACAATTTCTCTGAAAAGCAGCTTTTTGCAGTATGTTGGGTTATCATAACCTAATACTTAATCCTTAATACAATTAGCATCAGAATGTATTCCTTGAAGCAGGTTAGTAAACTAACTGTAGATAAGCCATAGAACATATGGCTTTATGAGAGAGCCACAATTTTAATATTTTTTATAACTGATAGCTGTGCAGAATCCCTCACGCTAACTTTATATACCTAAATGGTTTTCTTTACATATAAGTGTATTTCTTTATTTGATAAAGATTTTATTTTTGCATGATCGTTAATAATATGTATTTTAAAAGATAAGTTACATAGTTATCATACCTACTGTATTGGATAGTATTAGAGGGCTGTTATTTGGAGCAAGTATTGCAGTTTTTAGAAAACATATGACATTTAAAATGTTCAGAAGATGGTTATTTTTTTGGTCATAAAATATGTTTTAAATTTTCTTTCCAAATACTAATAAAGGGACTGAATATTTAGAGATGAAAATCAACAGGCACTTCAAATAACAAAATCAGTAACTGGGAAGAGGATGTAAACATATATATATATAAAGATAGATAGATTTAGATTTTCCAGAAAAGAAAGAACAAGTACCAAAACAATATGAGAAAGACAAATCTTAAATCATTTAATCCATTGGAGAGAGTACATCTTAAAGTCAAGAAATAGCCTAAAGACGGAGAAAAAAGCTGTCTACTTCGGTGGCTACATACACCAAAGGTAAAGTGAAAATTTTGAACAATTATGAGTTGAATAACATAGCTTAGGCAATGAAACTTGATTATCTCTAACTCCTTCATGGCCAGCTCCTGAACAACGATCTTTAATCTAGAGCCATTACTAATTAAGATATTCATATTACTAATAAATATTTACATTGTAGATTTACTTGAGAGTTTAGTCACATGATTTATTTCAGCCTTGTCTGTAAATTTGAATTCAGTTTGATGACAGAAACAAGGTTCCTTGTTGAAGTATTTATTCATAGATTCTTAATGTTTAAGTAGAGTCAGGAGCAAAGAGTTGAAAAGGTGTTAAATGGTGAAGTTAAGAAAAATTTTTAAAATAACAAGTTATAAAAAACTCATGTGCAGAGATTCAGGATTCATGTCGTTTATAATGTTTTTGAGAATCATATGTACCATATTTTCTTAGCAATAAACTTCTATGGAAACCTGACTCTTGGGAAAAACTTTAGCAAATTCAGTAATTAAAGTTATAGTTATATTTACATCGTCATCTATAATTACTTGTTTGTTGAAATCTAGTTCTCCTTAGGTTAGCACATCCTTGAATTTTTCTACATATAATAGACTTGCAGTTACTATGAATTTCTAACAGGAACAATCTCCTTTTTCACAGAAGGAAGCTTTTCACCTAAGCATTGGTCCAATGTTCATAATAGAGCCGAATGAATAAATCCCATGTTCCCTCTTATCAAGTATATTTGAAAAAAAAAAATTCCACTCTTCAAGGAACACTATTTCTTAGATGCATTATGTTGGGTGGTTCAAGAATTGGCTATTATCCTAGGCTGGAATTACTCTGCCTTTATCATAGGTATCCCAGAACAGCCTTGGTGCACCCTTAGTCCAACCCAGAACCCATGACTGGAACATGTCCAAATTTCCTTATTGTATTAAGAGATTCTGTCAAGGTTACATTTGGAAACGAAAATCTATTTCAAAATATTTTCAAGTTATATGGTTTGTATAATTAAACTGCGTGGAATTAATGGTCATGAACGAGTAAACTTTTTAAGGAACTAAAAATTCATTGTAAGAAAAAGTATTTACTTCACATTTATGGTTAGTATATGCTACTATAATTAATGCAGAAACTCAACTTTCTTTACTAATATCCAAGTGCAACACACCTCTCATATCATGTGAATGGGCAACCAAAGTAGAGATCAAGTAATGATCTTTTTCAAATTCATACAAATTAATGACTAGTTAGCTACTATATTTGGTGTTTCAACAGTTTATTAAAATTTTTAAAAAATAAAGCATAATTCCTTGGTTACACGATAATACATACTATTTGTTATTAAAACATGGTGGAGCTCAGGCTGACCAGCACATTCACTTGCAACATCAAAAACTTTATCATACATCCAGCAGGTGTACCTGAAGTGGAAGCCTAGAGCCTTAGAAGGAGATATGAGATATCTAGGTAGCTAAGCATACCTAGATCCAAACCTGAAAAGTGAAGAAAAATACATGCAAACATAATTTTGCCAGCTCTTAATTTTTTATGTGCCACAGTCTTTTCAGATTGCTTAATTGTAATGGGTTTGACAGTTTATAACCAAGTTTACTGAAGGTTGACAGGGGTATTTTAGGTAGGGAACATTAGTTGCAATGCCAAAGGGCACTGCAAACTCAGGCATGAATCAACTGAGTATCAGGAAGCGAGGCCATAGTGGTGAGATGTCCAGAGAGCAATCCAATTCAGAGGGATTGCCATCTTGGTTAGAAAATCTGTCTTTTGTGAAAATGTCAGCCAGAGGGCTATAAAGTTGCAGAGGGGTGTGGAAGAACGGGTGGTGGGCAAGATTCCATCCTATATTCATAAATTTTAAAAGTGGAATTTAAGTTCACAAGTATAATTTTGAAAAACTGAGATTTCAGCTCATAGACAGGGGATAGATGTCAGTACTATATTTGCATATATAAAATGCTATCATTTATCATCATACCCTTGCTGCCCCCCCAAAAGACAGTATTGTAATATGCTATAAAGGCAAATTAAAACTATAAATAAAAATTGAATAGGTGAGACAATGAAACTTTTTCCAGTGTGCTTTTTCCAGTAACCTCTACTTCATACTGGCTTCTGTTATATTGCACTATCTCCTTATTTTGTGTTGTAAACACACCAGGGTAGTTGGATAGAACTCAAAGAAAGAAATATGATTTGAGAAAGGGTTTATAATAGGGAAGTGTGAGGAAGAATAAAAAATAAAAATAATGCCATAAACATTGAAGAATTAAAAAAAAAAGTCAGAAGTTAATTTCTGTCAGAAAGGTACTATTGGATAAAATACACTGGAATTGAAGTGCTTAGGAAAACACAAGAAAAAATGATCTGAAGTTGAATGGGTAAAATGCAACTTCCTGAGTTATTTAAAATTAGTTGGATAAATCACCAAAATTAACGTATAGGCAAGGAAATAAAAAGAATGATCAAAGCATTTTTTTCATATAAAATCCCTCCAAATGCTTTTATTGTTATAGCTAGAGCTTTGCATTGTTTACAATCAGAGAAGGCCTATTACCCTACAGCATATTTTTCCACTTGTAATAAGTAATGTAGTGGTATTGTGCACTGCCTTTTGTGGTGCATAATAACACTAATCAATTTCTTTTTTTTTTTTTTTGCGGTACGCGCGCGGGCCTCCCACTGTTGTGGCCTCTCCCGTTGCGGAGCACAGGCTCCGGACGCGCAGGCTCAGCGGCCATGGCTCACGGGCCCAGCCGCTCCGCGGCATGTGGAATCTTCCTGGACCGGAGCACGAACCCGTGTCCTCTGCATGGGCAGGCGGACTCTCAACCACTGCACCACCAGGGAAGCCCTAATCAATTTCTTTAGGCCTATCTTCTGTGTTCCTACTGAACATCTCCTAAACCATTAACCACTGTTAGTTTTCCTTTACCATAGATAATTAAACAACCTATAATTAGTCCTTAATATCCGCGTGTCAGCATAGAGTGGTAACTTAAAGCTCTGGCTGATGGTGTTTACTTCAACTACAAAAATTAAAACCTCTCTTATTTCCTGAAAAGGTCTTTTTCTTGCCCTGTTGCAGAAAAGCATACCATTTTCTCAAATAACTTTATAAAAAAATGATCTTTGTAGTAAAATCAACTCAGATGTTACCTTGTTTAGGAAGCCATGCCAGATTCCTTATAGTCAGAATCAATGTATATCTTCTTTCTTTTCCAAAGAATTTTATTCATTTTTTAAAATTTGAGTAATGGTTTTGAATAGCTGCTACATCAACATAGTACAAAATCCCAACAGAAGTTTCCTCCCCCACAAATCTCAACCTACCCCTGCAGTTTCTCTCCCTCAGCCACAAGTTCCTCTTCCTGTAGGCAAGTAATGCAATCATAATTCTTCCAGAGATATTCCTTAGTGCACAGATCACATATTTACATATATATGTAATATATATATTTGTATATATATATTACATACACACACACACACACACACACACATATATATCCCTTTCTCAGAAAAATAATGGCAGCAGTCTATACATATCTAGCTTTTTAAGAATTTTAAGTATATGTACAGACATAAAACAAATATATACCTTAAAGAATAATTATGATATCTGGTGAATATCCATATCAACATGGAGAGGCAACCTCATTCTTTGTTACAGCTGCATAGTATTCCATTGTGTGGAAAGCCATGCTTTATTTCACCAGTCCCTTAATGACAGACATTTGTTTCCAACTTGGAAGTGATAGGCAATGCTGCAATGAATAACACAGAAGCAGAATTTCCAGGTGAAAGGTTTTGTGCATTTGTCACTCAGATAAAAATTTTCAACCTTCTGTTTCCACCAGGAATGCACCATCATTCTTTATTCTTTCTTCATTACAGAGAGCTTTGAGCCAGTGCTTGCACATTTCACCTTGCTCAAATTTCCTACCTTGCTAAAATATGTATGCTCGTACCGAGGAATGGGTGCTGTTAACAAAACCAGGCCAATCCTAGATTCCAAGCTATTCCTGTCAGGACAAAGGCAGAAATTGAAATTAAGCCATGCTTACTTAAGAGAAAACAATGTGACCTGGCCACAACCTTTTCCTCTCAAGTGCCTGCCCTTCCACTCCAGTCTGTACCCTGACATTGAGATCTGGTATCTAGAGAACCCAGATCAAACTCTCCTATTTAAATATCCTTGTAGTCCTTAGGCCTGAGGTTCGGCCTCACCACCACCCACCCCCAGCTTCCTAGTTTCTGTCTGCTTACCCTGCCTGGTATCCCAGCTCTTCTGGTCAATGGCTTGGGTCATATTATGGGAGTAGAGGGTGTTTTAAGTTATAATCTTGACTATGGACATTGAAAAAAACCTTAGTAACATTTCACAGACCACTAGATGGCTTTACAGTTCAAAAACTTCAAGTAGAAAACTGAGGATTCAAATCAACCTAATGTTATTTTAAGGAGCTTAGTTAAAAATGGTTTGACAGAGGGAACATTTTATTCAAAATGTGGTTCTAAGACTTTGTGTGCTTTTCCTAGGAGCTGTTCATCTTGGCTGCAAGAAATTTCAAGTCCTAAAAGAGAAGTAATACTTTTTGACAAAGACTTAAGTATATACGCTTATGTAAAGACAATTACATTCTCTTTCAGGTTTTAAAATGTTCTTGCTTCATAAGAAATGTGGCCTTTCACACCGAAGAGTGAATTTCCCATTAGCACAAGCAACACTGAAATAGTCATTTTTATATACTTACAAAACGTAAGCTCATTTTTAGGAAGGGAAGCCGTTTTGTACAATCAAGATAGTCCAGTAGTTCTAAAATTTGTTCAGATGGAGGGACATCAGTGTTCTTTGATTATGACATGAAATAGAGTTATAATAAAATTTAGTACCTAATGATGAATTGTGGAACTTAAAGAAATCTTATCATATAGTATATTATATTGTAAACCAATAGGCATCAAGTTTTTAAGAAAAATGTATGGGAAAAACTCTATCCATTAAACTATATTTTTTCTTCTGCTGGAACACTTAGCGCCAACTTTTACAATATTGATATTTCATGAGAGAAGATCTTAAGAACCATCAGTATAAGACATTAACAGTCAGACTAAGGTAATAACATTCTTCAGATAAAAAAATGGAAGCTTATTATTGGCCTTTTCTCTAATAAGCTTTTATAAGAAAGCAGGTTAACAATTATTTCTACAGAGTTGAGTTGAACTCAGCAGCTCTGCTCTATTTTCCATTCTGATAAATATTTATGCATATAGGGCTTCCCTGGTGGCCCAGTGGTTGAGAGTCCGCCTGCTGATGCGAGGGACACGGGTTCGTGCCCCGATCCAGGAAGATCCCACATGCCGCGGAGCGGCTGGGCCCATGAGCCATGGCCACTGAGCCTGCGTGTCCGGAGCCTGTGCTCCGCAGCAGGAGAGGCCACAGCAGTGAGAGACCCACGTACCGCAAAAAAAAAAAAAAAAAAATTATGCATATATATTTATTTTTGGCAACAAAATATCACTTCAGTCAGTACTTTCCTTAAAGGTTTGGAAATAAAACATTGTGTTTTTAAATTTCCAATAAAAATGGGGATAATGACCTTCAGGATACCTTTTTAAACCCTTGTGGATTTAGGGGAAGACACTTGGAGTCCTAAAGGTTTTGAAAACAAATCCCAATATCACGAAAAAAAGAAACAGAAGAGTTGTAGACTTGGAAAATTAATTCCTTCCACTAATACATTAATATTAAGAGATGAATGTGTATGTTTTTGGGGAATACTCCCAAAAGTATTCCCTCTAATCTTAAAGATTAGTAAGAATCACCATGCTGTATGAAAAAAAAAAAAAGTACATTGTGTATAACAGAAGTTTAGAGTTGTAATCAAAATTAAAACAAAACTAGTAGGATTAATTTATAGGTTTATAATCTTCTTATTTTTCTGTGTTGGTGTTTATTAAAAATATTGTGAAGTTCTTCTAAATAACTGGATCGTGCCACTGTCATCTCTGTCCTGGATTATGACAAGAGCCTCCTTACAGGCTTCCTGCTGCTTCTTTCTTGTGCCCTTTCACTTTCATGCTTGCCTCAACACAGCAGCCTATGGAATCCAGTTAAGCCCAAATCAGACAGTGTCATTCTCTCCAAACTCTCTCAACTCCTTCCCATCTCACTTAGAGTGAAAGCCATAGCCCCAGCAAGGCCCTACAAGACCCTCTCTCTTACCTCTCTGTCCCTTTTACTTAGTAACTGGCTTCTTTGAAGTTCCTTAAACATGGCAGGCATGTGCCTGCCACAGGGCCTTTGCACCTGCTTTCCCCCCATGCTTCCCCAGACATCCTCCAGCCTTACTCTTTATCTTCTTTTCAGATCACTTCTTTTCAGATTAATGAGGCCTTCCCATCTAAAATGAATCCTTGCTTAATTCTTTTCTTTGTTGTTACCACCATCCAATGTATTGTATATTTTACTCACCTTATTGTCTGTCTCCCCTGAAAGGATTTAAGCTCTGTGAGGGCAGGTGTTTACATCTGTTTTGCTCACTACAGTATTCCTAGTACTTGGAATGGGAGCCTGATGTGTAGAAGGTGTTCAATACCTTTGCTCTCAGCCAGGTGCCAACTCCCCAAAGACCACCAGGAACACACCTGCAGTTCCATGAGTTAGGTAATGACATGTTGCAACAAAGGAAGACACACACCACAGGGAGCTGTGAGGTGTTCCCGTAACGGTGTCAGAAAGAAACTGTTACAGAATTTAGGTTTAGTTGGGTGATTTGGCAGAGGGTCTGAGAAAACAGGGATTTTCTCCAGATTGGATGTGGTCAGAAAGCAGGGGCATTTCTACGTGGGTAAAGAACAGAAGTCATTCATTTAGCAAGAGAGGGATGCTTGGTGTTCTGCGGCTAGCAAAGTGATCTTCGTTTTATTTCTGCTCAGACACAATGAAAAAGTGGCCTTGTTTTATCTCATGTTATTATAGTCTGAGAATAAACTTGAGGTTGGCATTCTGTGAGATTGTTTATGTGTAATAGGAGAATAACATGGCCTGGCTGTGAGTGCTGTCAGCTTCTGAAATCGGGGTGGGGACGTGATTTGTTTTAATGTATCACAAGCAAGTAAACTTTGGGGAGGGAGGAGCCAGAGGGGAAATAGGAATAAGCAGGGGACAGAGACTTCTCTGCAGACTCTTGTATCTGTACATGAAGGGCCTCCTCCCCCAAGGGGACCCCTTGTCTTCCTCACCATCCTTCACCAGCAGGAGGGGTAGCTGTACTGTGGTGAGGTCTGAGGCCTGCTTGATGGAAGGCAGTACCCAACTTCCTGTTGTTGGTGTCACGTTCTCTTCTCAGTGGGTGAAGAAGTCCAGAACTGTGAAGCCAAAAGGTCAAAGCAGTGGTGGCCAAGCCTCGGTTCTGAGGAGAATTCTACCTCCCTTTACCCTCTGGCTTTCATGGATGTGTCACTTTGCTGGGAATCATTTATCCAGGGCCCTTCAAAACGTCTTCATGGAAGTATCCCAGTTGGAGGAAGGGAACTAGTCCTTCATACATGTTCTCAGAACAAACCTAAGAAGAGAAAACTGGGTGATAAAATTTAGGGGAAAAATCCAGATTGAACTCGCCATCCCCACCCCCAATATCCTGCCAATTCTTCCTAAAATCCCGCTAATTCGAGATGTGTTTAAAAAAGCAAAACCTCCTGGAAAGATTATGAGAGTGGGGAAGGGAAAAAGACAAGGCAAGTGCTACTGGTGACTCATGGTTAAGTGTGGGTAATTCACAGATTGTTATGCTGTGACAACTAGTCAAGATACAGGTAGAGCTTGGCAGTGGGGATTTTGATGGCCTGGGTAGGATGAGGGAAAGGGGTTTAGAGGGATTCTGAAGCCAATGGCAGGCCTGGGGAGGTTCCCTGGTGAAGGAAAGAGGGTGGGAGAAGCACACAGCTAATGATAGCACAGCGGGGGCAGGGGACTGAAAAGATTGTCTGGAAGGTGCAGAGTGAGGGACTCTCCTCACAGCAAGCCATGCTTAACTAGGAGAGTGACAGAGGGGGCACCAGTGCCATGACAAACCTGCGTGGGAAGCAGAAACCCAAGGCATACAGCAAATAGAAGACACAGGCATTGGATTTCCCTTGTTTATTTTGCCTGTATTCGTTGTGCACCTGCATATTTTATCAGGAGCTCTGCCTGCCACCTGCCATGGAAAGTGCAACTACCATTTACTGGAGAAAGGAAAATAACAATGTTCCAGGATAGGAGAACAGAACCACTTGGTAACTTTGTAGTAAATGAATGAGGACTTTCTGTGGCAGTGATGAGGAGACTGACCAAAAGGGAAACAATAATCAGTGGAAAACTATGTTTTGAATGAAACCCAAAGCAGGAAGTGTTCTGGAAGAATAGATTTTTTTTGTATACATACATAGCCTTCTCTAACATAAACTGAATTTTAAATTCAAAGAAAAAATGTTTTTCTATAAATGAGCACCTTATGCACATCCATTTTTCTTACCCTGAGGCAGAATATGATAAAAACATTCAAAGAGGCAGTTTTGAGGACGGCTGTTCTTATTGTACTCATAAAATTATACTCCCTTGAAAATACTGTTCTCTTCAAACCATAATTTATACGTTCAGTAGATTTCATGTTACTAAGTAATCTTACTCATCTTTGCATTGTGGAAGGATACAGATATTTATTCTGTGACTGGATGAGGAAAATATCTACCTCCATAGCCTTAAAAAACTGGCATTTTGTGCATATCCCAAACTGATATTTTATGTATAACTTAGGACTTCTTAATGTCATTGAATAAAGTTTTACAGATTACTTATAATTTTTGTTTACCTCTGTGTCCTAGGCCTGAGAAATGCTATAAGGTTTGCCTGGTGACACCTGGTGGTTAAAAATGATAATTACATACAACATGCTGCCCACAGTGATCACCTTTGCTGGAGGAAATACTCACAAGCCACAGATTGCATGGAAAGCATCTCTGTCAGTTAGAGTTCCTGGTTGTAAGCAACCAAAACAAAACCTCTCTGATCTGCGCAGAAGAGTGCTGTTCCGTGAGGGCAATGCTGCCACTTAACATCAACACCATGGGTATCAGATTGTGGGTGCCCTGACAGGCGCTGCCACTCCCGGAATTTCTGGAATTTCTGTTATCACTGGCACCACCACCTTTTAGCCACTTTGATTCCCAAGATCTCAATTCAGAGTCTAGAGTGGGCTGCATCTAATTGTCCTGTCCATGGTCAGTACCCTAGCGGCAAGGAAGCCTGGGAAAGCAACCAGACATTTGGCTTATTGAATGAAATAATAAAAAGGTATTACAAAATTAAATGAGATAAATATTAATTCAGGAAGTAAGCACAGAGCCTGGGATTTGATGAGTTTTCCAAAATGGTAGTGAATACTATTTTACATCTTTAGTTGATCATGAGCTTTTTTGAGGGCAAGGACCACATCTTATTCATTTTGTATTCTGGACACAGCATCTGATGCTCCATGAATGTTTGTTGAGTTGCATTGCTTCCCCCTGAATAGAAGTTAGGTCACTGCACTCACTTCTATCTCAATTTATTTATAGGGACCTTTAAGACCTTTAACTAAAATGTACTTAAAGATGTAATTAGATAACAACTATAATATCCAGCCAACATTTGAGTCTTTTTCCTCAAAATTATCGTTAACAGAAAATTAAATCTCTCCTCAGGTCTTCCAGAGTGCATTAAAGCAGAAGAGAAGATTTTTATCTTATCATGAAACCATTATCTGAAGGACAACTAAGGTTTTGTGTTGTTCAACCAATACATCTCACATCATGGCTGCCCATACTTTTCATTCTGAAGTCTATCTCTTCCCTAAAACCTGCTCAACTTCCAATTTATCAAAGGAAACCTTTTATAGCTGCCTGGAATGCTCCAACAGATCAGTGCTTGATAAAATATAATTTAAGACTAAATTTGAAAATGTTTCAGGTGATTGGAAGTCCACTGGCCAGGGCCAGGGGGCAAAATGTCACTATATTTTATGTCAACAGACTGGGATACTATCCATGGTATACATCCCAGGGAGTTCCCATTAATGGGGGTCTCCCCCAGAACATAAGTTTGCAGGTACATCTGGAAAAAGCTGACCAAGATATTAATTATTACATCCCTTCCGAAGATTTCAGTGGACTTGCTGTTATAGACTGGGAATATTGGCGACCCCAGTGGGCCAGGAACTGGAACACAAAAGATGTCTACAGACAGAAATCAAGGAAGCTTATTTCTGAGATGCAAGAGAATGTATCAGCTGCTTATATTGAATATTTAGCCAAAGCAACCTTTGAAGAAAGTGCAAAAGCTTTCATGAAGGAAACCATCGAACTGGGAATTAAGAGCAGACCCAAGGGCCTTTGGGGTTACTATTTATATCCTGATTGCCACAATTATAATGTTTATGCCCCAAACTATACTGGGTCATGCCCAGAAGAAGAAGTTTTGAGGAACAATGAGCTCTCTTGGCTCTGGAACAGCAGTGCTGCTTTATATCCTTCTATCGGTGTCAGGAAATCTCTTGGAGACAGCAAAATCATTTTGCGTTTCTCGCAATTTCGGGTGCATGAATCCTTGAGGATCTCCACCATGACATCCCATGATTATGCTCTGCCTGTGTTCGTCTATACAAGGTTAGGCTACAGAGACCAACCTTTATATTTTCTTTCTAAGGTAAGAAAGATACCCCTTGACAAAGATAAGGAGATTTCCTCTTATCTCTAAAAGAGACATTTCTTTGCTAACTATGTTCTTTAAAGGATTCCAGAATAGTGGTCCATTAGATAGGAGCGTAATTCTTCCTTTGAGTAGTCAATCACTCAGATTCTTCATTTGTACAGACTGAATTTTGATTATCTCATTTATTATTTGTCTTTCAAGGAACAAAGTAAGGAGGCAAGGGGTTAAAGTGCAATGTCAGCAACTACTCCCCACTCCCCAACCTTGATTGTGTTCCCTTACAACTGGCCTCTTGCGAAGGTTACTGAAACAGTTGGAGGTGAACAGGTTGGGAAAACAGAGAGGAGGTTTTAAAATGGAGTAGTTTGCTCATACGTGTGGAAGTAGAATTGTAGACATTTCTGCTGCTGGCCTCATCGTTAAATATCTTTAGAGGAGGGCTTCCCTGGTGGCGCAGTGGTTGGCTGAGAGTCCGCCTGCCGATGCAGGGGACGCAGGTTCGTGTCCTGGTCCGGGAAGATCCCACATGCCGCGGAGCGGCTGGGCCCGTGAGCCATGGCCGCTGAGCCTGCGCGTCCGGAGCCTGTGCTCCGCGACGGGAGAGGCCACAACAGTGAGAGGCCCGCGTACCGCAAAAAAAAAAAAAAAAAAATCTTAAGAGGAAAATAGTGTTTTCTTTTTAAGGAACAATAGCAGATTTTATAAAAGATATAAGGGAGGCACAACAACATGAATATACTCAGAAATACCTAAGATAGTAAATTTTATGTTTTTTTTTCACACAATTAAAAATAATTTTTTTAAGGAATAAGGGAGTTACAAATCTGCTAAGTAGCTGACCCCTATAGATTTAACCATCTGGTTTATTCTTGACTCTATGACCACAATTAATGGAAAGATGGTAAGAGTGGTGTGAGTTTCTAAATTCAATAGTAAATTCATCACTAGTAGATGGTTTCATAACCCTAGGTTAAAACTTACATATAGAAGTTTTATTCTGTTTATTTTACTTAAGTCGTATATGCAGCCAAAGACCTCACACAAACTGTGAGTGTGGCTTTTAAGATAGATGAACTTTCAGTCCAATTTTCTCTCCCTTACTTTCCCTTTACTACTCTAGTCACTGAAATGGAAACTTGTAGAGATAAAAATTTCAAAGAAGATGCTACTCTAACCTTTGGACTTGGATAATTATGTGTGATTATGAGAAGACTTGAGCCTTGTTCAGACCTTCACATTTGTGATGCAGAGGTATTTTAAGATATTGCTGCACACTAGGGGTTGATCACCTTTCTTTTTTTCTCCACCATAACAAGTTTCAATTTGCCAGCATGTATCAAAATATAAAGATGTTCTGAGTATGAAGTATCCAAAGGAGACTCAGGAAACACCCCAGTGAGGACTCTACCATGAGTAGTAGATATCTGTGGAGCAGACAGAGAGTAGAGCTTACTACTCAGAGGGAGAAATGACACAGATACATCAGGATTTGGTAAATGCTGTGCCTCTGACGCCACTGATGAGATGAGTAAAGATAAAAAATTCTCTCTTGTGAACTGATATTAATACTACCCAGAAAAGTCAGCTGATTGAGAATGGTAGGAAACTAACACTATTTGGAAGGTATAGAAAAGTTATCTACATCTTTATAAAACAGTCTTGACTCTAGAATTGAAAGTTAAATACCACCTTCCTCTGTGAAACTTCTTTTGCTTTTCTGTGTTTGGCTCAAACAAGTTCCTTTCTTTAGTGATAACAAATTTACTTTTGGAAGAAACAATAAACTTTAAAGGACAAAGTGTTCATTTCAATAGATTAGTTTAAACTACTGGTACATTCTGCACATTCTGCAAGCCAACAGTAAGCTCCTTCTTGAATAGCTACAGCCTCAGAAACATTTCTGTTCCCTCTAAGGGAAGAAGGAACAACAGCTAGGGTCTCACCTAGAAACAATTTTCTTTGTTAGTCTCGTGGTATCATTCTGTAAACCTTCTGAATGGCAAGGCATTTCCACATGTTTTACACCATCAAACCACCATTTTATTCCATCCTCAATAAAAACCTGCCCACAAACTTTTTAAAACGTGATATTCACTTATACCAAATTGTAAATACTAGTAGGCTTCCATTTCTGCCTTCCCAAAGATATCTGCATTTTAAAATGTTTGTGTGTGTACACACACATATAATTAGGATTAGAAAAACAACTTACCAATAAGTACCAAATCTCTTAACCTCTCCAGACCTCAGTGCCTCACTGTCTTAATCTACAAAATGGCACAATATTACCTGCCTTATCTACTTAGGAGAAATATTATGAAAATCAAATAAGAAGATAAAAATGAAAATTTAAAGCACTACAGAAATATATGTGGTATAGATAACACTTTTTAACAAGTATCAGAGTCTTAAACTTGAAAGGGGAATATGTAAGAATGAAATTTCAGTCAGCAGCCATAGCTTGGGGGGAATCATATGCGGGCTATAAAGCCTCATTTCACACAGTAGATTGCCTATACCACATATATAAATGCAATTTAGATATTGTTGATACTATGCTTTTAAAAAATAATGAAAGGGGTTTTCTTGACTATAGGTTTAAAGATGTTTTCCCCTGTAATTAATTCATATTCCCTCTGATAACACACAAAGGGAGCACGTCAGTGATGCTCCAGCCCCCCCACAGTGGGCTCCTTACTTACATGCACTGTGGTAAAGCTTCAGGGACTAAAACCCAAGGGTAAAGAATGAGTCCTCTGGGTGTCCCTACTCTTAACTTCCAAAACCTTGATTTGAGCCAAGAATCATGGGTAGGGCCAGGCTCCCTTACACCAGGCTGGGACCTGGAAGATGTGTTGCTATTACATCAGGTGCTCTTCCTTCATTTCTCCTTTCATGTGGCTTATGCGCTCAGGTGGTCCCAATTTACTCCTAGAAACATCTTACCTGTGACTTCCCTCACTGAGTAGTGCCCTGCTTTTTTGGCCCCCCAAGCATAGCTGTTCTGTGTTTCATCCAGCACCCTGCTCTCAGCTAGGTGACGGTGGGCTAATTTGTTAGAGGAATTTGCCTAAATATCTGCTAGTGACTCCTTACCTCTAGTCAACACATGCTAGAAGACTTGACATTTTGAATCAGTCCCAATAAACTCTCTTTGATAATGATGCTAAAGGACACGTTGGAAAGAAACTAACGTTCCCTCCTGATATCAACCTCAGAAGCTGTGGCTTTCACCACAAACATCTGTAGTTTCCATACTTACTGAATATGGATCAATAACCTGTAAGATCCCACCTGCCACGGAGCAACTAAGCCTGTGTGCCACAACTACTGAGCCTTGTGCTCTAGAGCTCACGAGCCACAACTACTAAGCCCATGTGCCGCAACTACTGAAGCCCGTGTGCCTAGAGCCCATGCTCTGCAACAAGAGAAGCCACTGCAATAAGAAGCCTGCGCACCTCAACGAGGAGTAGCCCTGGCTCACCGCAACTAGAGAAAGCCCACGCACAGCAATGAAGACCCAACGCAGCCATAAGTAAATAAATAAATAAGTTTATTAAAATGAAAAAAAAAAGAAACTTATTTAGAAAATCAACTGCAGAAACTTTATTTAGGAAACCAACTGCACACATTCAACTTTTAATTTCCCTCTGAAATGACCTAGATTCATGTTAATCTTTAAACACTAAAACAATAATCCTTTAGGATTACAAAACCAAAATTCTCCCTGCTGAAATTTTGTTTTCATCTATCTTAACCATATTGAGAAAAATCCCGGCAGCCTTACCGTGACTGGAGGAATCATAAGTAAAGCCAATTAAATCAGGTACTTTAAACTTAAATACAAATAATTTCAGGGACCAAATATAAGGGCTGGATCAAATCAGATCCTGCGGGGCCCTTAACACTGTGCTCCTTTGCCTATCCTGGGAATCCAAATGACACAAAAGCCTTCCAAGTCACTGCAGAGGCAAAGTTCTCAGGAGAGTGTTGCATACTGGGAAGGGAACTTGGCTAAGATGAATGCAAGGCAGTCGTCACATTTAGAGAAGGGAAACTTTTGGATTCTGTTTCCAGGTCATATACTCATAGCTGGTTTGTATGTATATACTCCTAGCTAACTTCAATTAAACAACTTTTAGTGGCTATTCACAGGCTAATTGTTTAAAAGTAATGTCCTGCTTGGCAAAATATAAGTTTAAAAAATATGTATTTAATATGTTTTTATATGATTATAGAGTGAAATTTCTGAGCCCTGGTTCATTTAACATTTGCTTTACTCTAAGAAACTGGAGAATAGTTTCATGTATTATACTGAATTTAGCCTCCAATCCTAATCCCTGGCAGGTTGTTTATATTCAAATGAATACAGTGTAATGAACTCTCTTCATTCTAGCAAGATCTAATCAGTACTATTGGAGAAAGTGCTGCCTTGGGAGCTGCAGGCATTGTTATCTGGGGAGACATGAATTTGACTTCATCTGAGGTAAGACATACCTTGGCGGTATAGTTAATATTACAATATTTACATTATTTGCTCTGTTTTCCTATAGAACTTAGTCTAATCAGAGCTCTCAGGTCTCCCATAGTAAACCTGCTTTAGAATTAAAGTCCAAATCAGCACCTGATACATAGAAGGAGCTCCATAAAGATTAACTTTTGTTCAAATAGTAATCATAATACTGACGATTGTTGAATATTTACTCTATGCTAGGATTGTGCTAAGTGCCTTTTGGTTTCAGATTTGCTCACTTCCTGGTCATAATAACCCTTATGAGGTAGGGACTAGCATCCTCATTTACAGATGAGGAAACAAGAAGGGAAATCCAACTAGGGTAACAGTTAGTTAGGCTAGCTGGTGGTGGAGCTGGCCCTAACCACAGATGGTATGACTTTGGAGCCCTTGCATTTAGCCATTACATAAAATGTATGATATCATATTTTGAGAAGTGGAATCAGATGGTAATTTTTAATATCTACATCGAACTTATTTTTCTTCTATGGAGAAATTAGCTGAAAATTAATAGCATTTAAAATAAGAGTTATAGGCTTCCCTGGTGGTGCAGTGGTTGAGAGTCCGCCTGCCGATGCAGGGGACACAGGTTTGTGCCCCGGTCCGGGAGGATCCCACATGCCGCGGAGCTGCTGGGCCCATGAGCCATGGCCGCGGAGCCTGCGCATCCGGAGCTTGTGCTCCGCAACGGGAGAGGCCACAACAGCGAGAGGCCCGTGTACCGAAAAAAAAAAAAAGAGTTATGTCTCTTTGAATTTCTTCCAGCTCAAATACTATCTACTCCAAGAAGTCTTCCTAGTTTTCCCCAATCCATATTAATCACAATCTCTTCTGTATTTCCAGATGTTGTTTATGTCCCTATAGTGTAATGCATTTTGCCTTGAATTATAATACTTGTATCCTCAATGCTTTTATTTATTTATTGCTGTGTTGGGTCTTTGTTGCTGCATATGGGTTTTCTCTAGTTGCGGCAAGCAGGGGCTACTCTTCGTTGTGGTGCACGGGCTTCTCATTGCGGTGGCTTCTCTTGTTGCAGAGCATGGGCTCTAGGCGTGCAGGCTTCAGCAGTTGTGGCGCGTGGGCTCAGTAGTTTTGACTCGCAGGCTCTAGAGCTCAGGCTCAGTAGTTGTGGCGCATGAACTTAGTTGCTCCGTGGCACGTGGGATCTTCCCGGACCAGGGCTTGAACCCGTGCCCCCTGCACTGGCAGGCGGATTCTTAACCACTCTGCAACCAGGGAAGCCCTCAATGCTTTTTGTTAAATTGAATTTTTTGCAAGTTCATGGTGATCTGATATTATTCTTAGAATTTCACAGGCTCAATTTGTTGCTACCAAGACATTGTTCATGAAACTATTTGTGACAATATAAAGTTAAAAGTCTCCTCTGTCCACATATGAGAATTAGGTAGAAACTGAGGATCAGTACCTGAGTCTCCAGGTGTGACATTTCCCCTCCAGCCCATGTGGCTCCTGAGAAGAGCATCCTCAGGGAGCTGAGTGCACAACCAGGTGGCCTCTGTTTAGAAGACACAATAAGAACCACACACAAATGGCCTGGTCAGCCTTCCAGGCTTTCCTGTCTTTGAATTGTACAGAGGGGGCTAGATCCCAGGGCAGTCGGTATTTGAGCATAATTAACAGGAAAATCCAGAAGGCTCAGGTTGACAGTCAACAACAATTTGGTAGAACATGATGATTCAGGTTCTAACACAACCCTGAAAGGCACACACACCTGAAAGGTGGCCAAAGGACAGCAACTCTGGCACGATTTCTCAATTTGGGTTTGTTCCTCTTTTTCTCACACCCATTAACTTGGGATCTAGAAGGAGGAAATAAAGGATGTAAACCGGGGGCTTCCCTGGTGGCGCAGTGCTTGAGAGTCTGCCTGCCGATGCAGGAGACGCGGGTTCGTGCCCCGTTTCGGGAGGATCCCACATGCCGCGGAGCGGCTGGGCCCGTGAGACATGGCCGCTGAGCCTGCGCGTCCGGAACCTGTGCTCCGCAAATGGGAGAGGCCACAACAGTGAGAGGCCCGCATAACGCAAGGAAAAAAAAAAAAAAAAAAAAAAGGATGTAAACCGAAAGAAGGCAAGGTCATATATGCTGAGGCTGGGGCCCATTTGCAAGTTCAGATAGCCTATGGTAACATATTCTCCATCTCCTGTCGCAACCACCTCTCATTTTGCTGGTCTGGGTCCCCTGTATTACAGCACTTGAACCTAAGAGTTCATGGGTTGGAACCAAGCCATTAAGTTTCAATCAAGTCCAAAGAGCTGCCTTGTGGATCTAGATGCTCTAACCCTACCAGTACCAGAAAAAGCACTAAATCCCATTTGTTTCTACATTTCTAGGGCAACTGTACAAAGGTGAAGCAGTTTGTGAGTTCTGATTTAGGGAGCTACATAGTCAACGTGACCAGGGCCGCTGAGGTGTGCAGCTTTCACCTCTGCAGGAACAATGGGAGATGCGTAAGGAAGGTGTGGAAAACGCCCGATTACCTTCACTTGAACCCTGCAAGTTACCACATAGAGGCCTCCGAGGATGGAGAATTTACTGTGAAAGGCAAAGCATCTGATACAGACCTGGCGGTGCTGGCGAAGAGATTCTCCTGTCATTGTTATCAGGGATACGAAGGGGCTGATTGCAGAGAAATGAGGATGGCTGATGGCTGCTCTGGGGTTTCCTCTTTTTCTGGCTCACTAATCACATTGTGTCTGCTGGTTTCCGCAGGTTATCAGAGTATTCAGTTGTGAGATAATTGAGTTTGAAGGGAATGAAGTTTGGCCTCTAGAGTCGTCACTTAGGGAAGAGATGAAACTTACAACAATCTTTTTCTCATATGAAATCCATTGAGAGGTATTGTAAGTAGACACGTGTGTCACTTAACATAAACAAGAAACATATTACTTCATTTGGCTCCGATTTGGCTAAGAAACCAGATCCAGGAGTGAAATCAATGCATTCTTCTTCCTTACTGGAATGTCTAAGTTGTATTTAACCTAAAACGAATATATTTTATTCTTCATATGAACATAGATACATAAAAGTATACATATAAATATTAACATAAAGATTAAATTATTGATTTCAAAGGCTGGTTTTCCAGCCATCAACTTATTTAAGGACAAATTCCTATGCAGTTATCTGATTTAACAAACGGGGTCACCTCAGGGTGTGACCTGGTCACCTGGTCCACCGAAGGGGACCAGATGCAGAATTCTTGTTCCAGCCTTAGGTTCAAACTTCTTTTTCAGGCTTCTTCTCCGTGCCTGGGCTCGATGAGTGCAGAACCAGTCACTGATGTGACTTAACAGAAGGGCGCAGGAACTGAGGCAAGGGGAGCTGTAGTCACTGCAAAGACATCTATTCCAATATGGCGCCTCTCTCACCCACCGTGAGTCCCTCCCTCACAGAGGCTGGTGATCTAAATACAGCAAAAGGCTTCAGGATAGTACTCATGCTTGCCGAGGCTGACATTGCTCTAGATCTAGAAACTGGAGCCATGTTAATAAAAATGCAGTTGGTGTCTTTAGCAAGCAAAAATCATTACTAAAAATTTTTTAAATAAATGAAATTTAAGGGACCCGGAAGTGCTATTGGGAAGTGCTATCGCTATTTTGGTCCCCACATATGAGTTTTGAGTAGTGGTTTTAGAGTCAGTTTGAATCTGATTTGAATCATTGTTTCACTATCCATCTGGTTGTGTGACTCTGGGCAAGTTATTCATATTCCCCATTTTCTCAAGTGAAATTTGTTAATATAATTCCTACCTCAGTGAATTATTCTGAGGAATAAATGGGATAACACATCCCATGCATACTTCAGCTATTAATACATGTTGCTAATCTTCAATTATCTTCTCTTGATCACCAAAGTAATGGAGACACTTAGGATAAAACAGTCTCGGGCAATTTCCTCTTTCTGATATTATGTTCTATGTACAATCACTTATGCATGTGTTCTCTTGAGAGCCACTGTTTCAACTGACAGGATTTCCTTCTCCTGGAAATGATCTACTTAGAAGGTAAACTCAAGACAGGTATGATGCTATTACAGAAGGCATATGAGAGTTGATTCAACCTCCTCCTCTGCCTCTTTTGTCTTTCTGTGAAACATTTGCAATACAGGTGTGCCCTTTTCAACTCTGGGTCCCTGCTTGTCAGATGTTACTGACATTGTGAAGGTCTAATTTCTAAATGTAAAACACAAACAAAACAAAAAAAATTTATAATACCATAAAATACAGGTAGCATTACATAGGTTAACTTTCTTTTTTTTTCTTTTTTCTTTTTTTTTTTTTGTGGTATGCGGGCTTCTCACTGTTGTGGCCTCTCCCGTTGCAGAGCACAGGCTCCAGACGCGCAGGCCCAGTGGCCATGGCTCACAGGCCCAGCCGCTCCGTGGCATGTGGGATCTTCTCAGACCGGGGCACGAACCCGTGTCCCCTGCATTGGCAGGCGGACTCTCAACCACTGTGCCACCATGGAAGCCCAAAGATGATACACATACACTATAGAAAATTTGTAAATAGAAAAAAATAAGGGAAATCACCAATAATCTCTATAATATATACTGGTAACTCTTGGTGTATTTCTTTCTGGCCTTTCTTCCAAAGACTTTAAAAACATGGTTGTAAATAATAATATACACATATTTTTGCATCTCGTGTTTTTCACTTAACCATACATCATAGTTTTCATGTTATTTCATAGTCTTCATAAATATAATTTAAATAATTTTAAGGCCACATAGTAGTCTATCAGCTGGATGTAGCAAAACTTAATTAGCAATTTTCCTTAAGTTTTGATTTTTGAGTATCCAGCTTCTACTATTTAGTCACCTCATCAGAGAAGACTTTCTGTATCATCTTCCTAATTCATTTATTCACCTATTAATCAATTTGTACATTAATCAATTTATTAAGCATTACTTCTTATCAGGCACTAAATATATCCTAGAACAAAACAAAGAGCCTTACCTTCTTAGAACTCATATTCTTGCTGGGGGAGACAGACATTCAACATACAAATAAGAAATTTATATCAGATGTTAGATGTATACGAACAAATTAAGAGAGCAGAGTGGGGGAGGGTAGGATTTTCCATGTGTTGGGTCACTCTGAGAAGATGCTGTTTGAATGATAGAGAGTTAGGTATGGGGATATTTGGGGGAAGGGTATTTCAGGCAAATGAATCAGCAAGTGCACATTTGGTAGTGGGCCTGGTGTATTCAAGGAAGAGCATAGAGGGCACAAGGGCTGGACACGTCCATTCACCATCAACTTCCTTATTTATTCTCCGGTCTGTAGCATTTATCACCAACTGACATGGTATAGGTTAAATATTTGCTTATTTTCTGTCTTCTCTTACTAGAATGTAAACTAGGAAAATGAGGACTTAGAACACTACTCGGTACAGTGCCTGGCACATAGTAGGTGCCCAACAAACATTTTGAATGAATGAATGAGTGATTCAGAAACCTGAATCAATAGAAGCTATAAGTTTGTTACAGGTTTTTTTTTTTTTAACTTTGCACATTAATGAGAGAGTGATTGCAAAGTCATTGGCCAGTGTTATTGTTTTATTCTTATCCTAGTTCATTAGCCTCTGAAATCACATAGTTTAACTCCTCTGTGAAGAGCTGAGGCCTGAGGAGAATAAATCACTTGGCAAAGTCAAAGAGCCAGTTTGTAAAAGAGGCCAGTCTGGAATCTGAGTTGCTGAGTTTTCTCTTCACCATAACTCTTGTCGCAATGGAATCCAAATATATTCATTCAGCTTTTGACCATGAATTTAATGCATTTTTTATTAATTTGGTCTATGACTACTGATTATGTTCAACCAGTCTCCAGATCTTCCAGATACAGATTCTCTGTTTCACTTGGTTCACTGCTCCAAGGTGGATGGGAAATTCACCTCTAAAGCTGCTTAACGACTGCAGCTTCTTGGGATTGTCCTAACTTCGCTTTATGGAAATAGCAAGGTATTCAGGGTCTCTAATCTTCCGTGTTCTCTTTTTCAAAAGGGAGATCCTAATGGTATCTTTTTTCCTTTTATACAGATTTAATCATATCAAGTCGATAAAATACTTATCACAAAACCTGGCACATAAAAGTCCCCAACCAAATGTTAGCGATTATCATCAAGCACTTTCAATAGTACAATGGGATAGCATTCAGCTTAAAAAGGAATGAGGATGTTCTCTATATGCTGATGTCAAAAGAAGTCTAAAATACAAGTGTCTTGTTTAGGCTTTATTTTGACTTCTCTCTAATCATATTGAGGGAGATTCATAATCTTATACATTAGAAATGTATTTCCAATTACATTTTAGAAAGACTTCCTGGAGATAGCTAAACTAATCTAAAGTTTATTAAGCATCTACTGGTATGGAACTCTAAAGTATACAAATGTAAAAGCTAGCTAAGTTCAAGGAAATGATAATCTCATCAAAGAAAGGGAACCTGAAGAAACCATTACTAAGCCATGTACATCAAGTATAAAGTGATATATAGTGCTATCAAATTTTAAGTTATTTGCTTATTCTAAACCTTGAGCAGCAGCTCTGTTATAAGTTAAAATTATAGAATAAAATTTAATAATGGAAAAATTGTGTCAAAGTGAATGTTAGTATTATGATTTTTGTTTCTATCAAAGGACTAAATATATAAACTTACTGTTGCCTTTGTCTTTATTACTAATCTTAAGAACTTGGAAAATGTTTAATGTTACTGAACATTCATTTATGAGCTCGACATTTTGTTCCTCTCTGCAAGCCCAGGAACCATCAATTTTTCACTTCAAGTACCGCTTTTATTGTGCAAACTTAGAACAGCGTACTCTATTCTCTGTGTCTGGAAAGTAGAAGTCTTAGGTCATTATTTAGGCCACTTACTGAATTTTGTTCTATTCAGTTACTGAAAGAAGTAATTTTCTGCAATCAAATTTACTGCTACCCCCAAATTACTTACAATTCTTTTGTCAAGGCAAAATATATAGTAAATGTTGTACTTCTAATCTACTAAAGATTGTACTGTGTTGGTAAACCTAAGTGTAATAAGGTGCTACAGTTTTCCACCTAGGAGCATTTACTGATTTTAATTTGTGTGTATTCTAGCAATCCATATTTCCCTCTGGATTTAAGAAATCTGCCCTTATTCTCTTTTTAAAAATATTAGTTTATTTTTCCCTCTGGAGGCAGATAGTTCAAGACTCTGCTCTACAGAAAGACAGGGGAAAGAATTGTCAGACTCACTACTTGATCATCTCAAGATGGTGAATGACTTTGTAGCTATCACATCTAAATTCCACGCAGTAAAATGGAGAATAGTACAAAGAGGAAATAAAACAAATGAATAAAATAAATCTCTTTTTAGAAAATTTCCCAGAATCTATCACATGATGCATCAGCTTACATCTTTTGGCAGAATTTGGTCACTTGACCCAGCTGGCTGCAAGGAGGATGGTAAATGTACTCTTTTTCTGGCAGCCATTTGGCTAGATTAAAATCTATTACTAGTAAAAAAAGGAAACAGGAGAGTGGGGAATAATAAGCAGTCTCTGCCATTACTGTGTCCAGCACAATGGACACTTTTCTCATTTCATTTTTTCTCCCTCTACTCACTACTCACTACAACTTCCTAAAGAGTAGGGACTATCTTGTTCACCATTGTATTCCTAGGTCAAGCTCAGACCAGGCACACAGGAGGCACTTGAAAAATGTTTCTTAAACAAAGAATAGTTAAAAGAAAGAATAGTAATTCAGTTATTCCTAGCCAGAAATGCATATTAAAATAATTTGGGGAGCCATCCCAAAACAAATACTCCTGGGTACACCACCTACTGTGGAGTCAGAAGTCTTAACTAACATGTATATTTTGAAAAAGCTCCCTAATCAACTATGATGGGTATTCCTAGTGAAAAATGTTAAAATATATATATAACAAGAAAAGAAAAATTTATGTGATCTTTCAAAGAACATTAATTGGAGTTTTCTGCCTCATATCCTAAGCAGGAGCAACAGAAACAACTAGTTTGTTCTTAGGAGTTGTGAGAACCATAACATGGGGATGGTTGTCTCTCCTTCCTTCCTCCCTCCATCCTTCTTCCTTCAAAATAGGTTTCCCTTGGGACTCCCCTGGCAGTCCAGTGGTTAGGACTCAGTGCTTTCACTGCCACGGGCCCAGGTCCAATTCCCAGTTGGCGAACTTACATCCTGCAAGCTGTGCAGCATGTGGCCAAAAAAAGTTTCCCTTAGTGAAAGTCTGCTGGGGGACAGCTCTCTACTTTTTAGTCTGATAATGTCTTAATTTTACTCTTAATATAAAAAGTTTTGATGGTTATAAAAGTTGACAGTTATTTTTCCTTAGCATTTTGTAGATCCTTTTTCATAGTTTTATGTTATTTTTTGTGATAATACTACTTTTTATCTGAACACCTTCCTTTGTAAGTAAACTGTCTTTTCTCTCTGGGCCCACTTTAAAATGTTAGACCTGGTTTTGAAGTTCTATATTTTTGGTCTAGTGTCTAAACAGCCAATTTTTTCTGCTTATCCTGCTTATCATATAAGAGTCTTTTGCTTAATCATTATTATGATTTCATCTTTTAAAATTTTAAGATTCATACAGAGATATTTATTATTTTCTATTTGATATTTATAATTACTTAAACATTAGGAGATCCTATACCTGTTTTCCTGTTTTTTGGGTTTTTTTAATTCTTGCTGACCTCAGTCATGGTAGTTTATTTATTTGTGTGTTTGGCAACCTTTGATTATGAGTGTGTATTTTGTTGATCTTAGTCTGTGGGAATTCTAAGTGTCAAAATTTGAGTTGCTTTCCTCCAGAAAGAATTTTTTTAATTATAACATCTTAATGGAGATATAATTAACATATTATATAATTTATCAATTTAAAGTCTACAATTTAATGGTTTTTAGTGGTTTTATATTCACAGAGTTATGCATCCATCACCCCATCACATTTTAGAACATTTTCATCACCCCATCAAAATACTCCTGGGCTTCCCTGGTGGTGCAGTGGTTGAGAGTCCGCCTGCCGATGCAGGGAACACGGGTTCGTGCCCTGGTCCAGGAAGATCCCACATGCCGTGGAGTGGCTGGGCCTGTGAGCCATGGCCGCTGAACCTGTGCGTCCGGAGCCTGTGCTCCGCAACGGGAGAAAAAAAAAACAAAAAGAACTCCTAATCCATTAGCAGTCACTATCTATTTTTCCCCAATCCCCAGCCTCCCTAGGGAACCACTAATCTACATAACACACAGGGGCATACCTGGGAGTGATATTTGGGAGAGGACAGCCCTGAATTGGGTAATGCTTTGTGCTATACAATTGTTTGTCATTAAAAGAGTTGTAAGTCTTTCAAATGCTCTCTACTTAATACCTACCTTACAAGATCAAATTTTTCTCCACTAGAGGATTAAGACATTTCTTTAGTGGAGCTTGCATGTCCTCCAAAAAGAAAATAATTTGTGATATTAATGAAAGTCAATATCAGGGGCTATTTTCAAGTTACTCCAGAAATATAGCAAGGACGTCCTTTATGAGTAATGGTGCAAGGCTAAATTCTGTGCTCCTTAACCAAGACCAAGCATCCCCTTTTCAGTCCATTACCTCTTTTCATAAACTCCCAAGATCTACATCTAACGTTACCTACTTGGCCTTCAGCTTAATGAAAAGTGCCTTTTTCCCAATATCTTTGGCACCATCAGGCCTGACTGTGGAAATCCGGGAAGAGGTGAAGGAGAGGAGACTAAACTGTCTTGACTGGGTGGATTCCTTCTGTTACCTCATTTAATAATTAATCACAAGGAAATAATAAGAAATTTCCACATTGAAATCAAATGCTGGGCTTGAACTTCTCTAATTCTTTCCTTTCATTGACTCTTGCCCCACACAGTGTTAACAGAAACTGACAGCATCCATACAGATCCCCCAAGGTCCCTTTTATTGTCTGTTGTGTATCCCCTCCCCGAGATTCAGTGGCTTCCCCTCCTCCCTCCTTCCCATTCAGTGTGGTTTTGCCTCCTGCAGCACTTAATTGGATCCTTTGTGTGATCAGGCTAATGCTGCCTTCCACAGGACTTTACTTGAAACTGCACCCTTTCTTGGCTTCATCCCCTTTTTTTCTTCTGCTGCTTTCATCCTCTAAGAATTTTTTCCTGAAAAAACTTCCTTAATAAATCACTTGCACATTAAACCTCATCTTAGAGTCTGCTACTGGGGAACTCAAACTAAGTCTCATTTATTCTCCAAATATTTAGAAACAAACATGAAAAAAGGAGCTTGCTTTTGCATGGAAACCATACCATGGGCAAGTCAAAACACAAACTGGAAAAACACATTTGGGACACATGACAAGACACTAATTCCCCTGATATATAAAGAGCTCTTAAGCAAACCAATTCAAAACCACCCAAACCTAACATGGGAAAAGGACATGGACCAAAAATTACAGCAAAGAAAAGATGCATGGCCTAACTTCTCAAAATGAAAGAAATTATTATTAAAATGACAATGAGATATCATATTTATATTACTCAGATTGGCAAAGGCTCTACAAAGTATAATAATACAATGTGAGTTCGGGTATGGGGAAATAAGCACTAATTTTTGGAGGACGTGTTAACTGGTACAATCTCTTTAGGAGTCAGCATTCTATAGTATACCTTTAAAACGCCCAAGAATGGGCTTCCCTGGCGGCGCAGTGGTTGAGAGTCCGCCTGCCGATGCAGAGGACACGGGTTCGTGCCCCGGTCCGGGAAGATCCCACATGCCGCGGAGCGGCTGGGCCCGGGAGCCATGGCCACTGAGCCTGCGCGTCCGGAGCCTGTGCTCCGCAGCGGGAGGGGCCGCAGCAGTGAGAGGCCCGCGTACTGCAAAAAAAAAAAAAAAAAGGACAAGAATTGCCTTTTCAACCCTGACTGCTCTTCCCCATTCTTCTCTTTAAATTCTGTAATAGCATTTGCTGAAGTCTGAATGTTTGTGCCCCTCAAAATTCATATGTTGAAATCTTAATGCCTGTTGTGATGATATTAGGCCTCTGGAGGTGTTTAGATCCTGAGGGGTGGGTGCTTTTATAAAAGAGTCCCGGAGAGCTTGCAAGCCCCCTTCCACCATGTGAAGACACAGTGAGAAGTCTGCGACCCGGAAAAGGGCCCTCACCGGACCATGCTGGCAACTTGATCTTAGGCCTCCCAGCCTGCAGAACTGTGAGAAATAACTTTCTGTTGTATATAAGCTACCCAGCCTGTGGTATTCTGTTAGCAACCTAAGTGTACTAAGTCAGCATTTATCAACCGAAGTTACTTGTTCATTGATTTTCTTATTGTCTGTTTTCTCCTACTAGAATACAATCTCCCCTGGTGCATGTGGTATCCTCCACGCCTGTGCTTGGCATGTAATAAATGCTACATATAGTTGAATCAATAAATCAAGTAGTCGGTACTCACGGTGTGGTTTGAGGTGCCCCAGTGACTCCAGAACATCTCCTTGATAGCCCTCTGCAATGTCTGAAATTCTTACTTAGGCAATCAATGAAGACCGTGAGGGAGCCTATTAAACTATTATTTCATGAAAATCTAAATAGAAGTAAATTAGCTAAGGAACCAGAGCAAGAAAGAAGTAAATTTTCACTGAGGCTGTGGACCAGGTAAGATCAGAATCATGAAGAAGATTTTAATTAATTGCAAGCAAGTAGGTGACAGACTTTGCAGGTAGTGTGGGGAGCCTCACTTGGGAGGTAGAGATTATCCAACCCAAGTAAGACAAGAGACGTCTTAAGAAAGTACAGAGGAGAAACCAGAATCCAAACCAAAGCAGGCAGAGTACTACGGTGTCCGTCACAAAGTTCCAAGCAGGGAAGTGAAAGCAAGGGCACAGAGGAAAACTGAAAGCATCAGAACAGTTCAAGCAGCGAGAAACAGTGGGTCATAGCAAGAATCTAGAGAGACCAGCAAGCCCTAGAGTAGAATCCACAGTATTATTTCTGGATGTAAAGGGAGGCATTTGAGGTGCCAGTGATTTTAGGCTGAAATATGACAAAAATGGAGACTCCCCAATTTTGCCACTTGTAGGAATATGGAAGGGGCAGGGTTGAGGAGCAGTCTCTGGCCCTTCTTGTAGGACCCTATGTCATGGTCCAGCTGCTGCCAGGGCTACACTTGACTTCAGACACCCCAGCTACAGAAGACAGAGGGCTCCCAGACACAGTCTAGTTTCAGCCAAACCTTTGGTTTGGGACTTTGGTTCCAGCCACCCTTCTTTGGTCTGGAGACAACTTTCTAGAGTTGTCTTCCTTAGATTTAAAAATTTTATTCTAGGGGAGTTCCCTGGTGGTCTAGTGGTTAGGATTCACTGCTTTCACTGCCATGGCCCGGGTTCAGTCCCTGGTCAGGGAACTGAGGTCCTGCAAGCCGTGTGTTGCTGCCAAAATAAAATAATAATAATAATAATAATTTTATTCTACATCTTTGAAGATAGCCAGAAACATCTCAGACATCACCCAAGCCAGTCTTCTGATGAAACGGATCTCTTGAGTTGAAGAACTCAACAGGTCTCAGTGCAACTGGTTTATTTTCTTCTTCTGACCTGCTGCACTAAGGCACTCCAGGATTTGCCAATGGACTAGAAATGGTTCAGAAATCTGAATCCAAGGGATTCAACTGAAGTTTGCTTGGCCTGAGCTAAAGAGAAGTTGAGTGATATCTGTAAAATAGGGACAATACTTGTACGAACTTCATAGGGTTGCTACTAGTATTAAATGTGTTAATATGTGTAGAGTGTCTGAGAGAGAAGGAAGGAAGGGAAAGGGAGGGAAGAAAAAGAAGAAAAATGAAAATATTAGTGACTATTCAGCTTGTCTCAGATTTGGGGCTGAGGCTAGACTCAAGCTAGCGCACTTTGTCCCATTCCCTCATTGTGCTTTATACCACAAAGATGTGTAGGCTCAGTACTGATGAGCCTACACTTCACCCATTCTCCATTGCATTTTTCTGAGAAAGTTATATAATAAGGCTTCAATAAATAACTTCAATTAATCACTGTTGGCAAAGTTACAAGGTCACAAACATTAACCAGGAGATGAAACCTCCACAAATTATTCAAATTTAACTCTAGGTAAAGTGTTAATCTCTTAGTTTAAAGGACTTCCTCATTCCAACTTCTTAGGTGCCACGATGTGGAAAGTTAGTAAATTTGAATACAGCATTTCCATTTTCCTGATCAAAACTGAGTAAACTAAGTTAAAACATAAGGCATAACTGCCACACTAACACCTCTAATCATTTGGAGTAAATGCACACACACACAAATACTTGAGTGAAAAAAATTAATAGAAGAAGAAACCATTCTGTAAAAGTTATCTAAACCAAAACAGTCAGATGGTTTAGGGGCAAGAGAACTGCATTGAGGTCTAACTAAATGCATACTTTTGAAAATATTTAGACTGAGTTTTAATTCCTTTCTTTCAAGTGAGGTTGACTCTAATAGGCAAGTAGGATGGTTAATTATAGAAGCAGAAAGATGTCCATCATCTACATACTGTACTAGATAATTAAAATATTCAGGCTCCCTCTCAAGAAACTGTCCTGTGTTTGTTTCATCTCTATGATAGTGACTTTTCCAAAGAGGGCATTGGGCAGAGCTAGAGCATCTGAATTAGCTAGAACTGAGTTTTTCAGTTTGGGGATGGTGGGCAAGTCATTTAATTTTTTTCTGATGCTTATTTCTTCATTTGGAAAATGAGGATAATTCTTACCCCAGGGTATTACTGAAACATTTAAATGCCAAAATTAATTGTTTACTGAAAGTCCTTAGATGATTTCATAATCAGTTGTTGATTGCCTGATTATAGAGATTTGGTTGAAATTGCTTTCCTGTAAACACTGTCTTTTAATGACATTTTAATGAAACTCTTGCTGTACTCATGTTAACATTTGAAGTATAATAAATACTGAACATTTGGTTAAGGCAGTTTAGGCCATCCATAAATATTACTTATATCTTGGATTTTTTAAACTATAGCTATTACATGTTAAGCATTAAAAGCAAATAAGCCATACACAATTGAATAAAAACAATATTCTTTGTCCAAACTATGAACATTCATTAAGTAGCTAAAGTACTAATTAGATGCAACCTTGGGAGACTCCTCGCTGCTTTATAATTTTGTTGACAAGTGAATGTGTGCCTTTGAAATTTCTTTTTAACTCTTTGAAGTTATCATGTTATCTGTCTGTTCTGGCTTTTTTTGCTTTTATTTATTTATTGTAGCAAAAAAAGTAGGTCTTGTAAAGATCTTGTCCCTATCCCTCAAACTCATCCTTGGTCCATCCCCTAAGCTCATACTAGGTTCAAACTCTACAAAAATTCTGAAGCGGAACAGCCTACAATCTTAATGAATATTCCTGGATATTTCCATAGCTGATTTCCCCATCCTCTCAGAGTTCCTTCTTTCCTGTGCCTTCTCCCAGTTGGTGAATCTCAAGGACACTCACATCCCTGTCGCAAACTGGCCAGATTCTTAGTTGCCTGTCACAATAGCTCTGCATTCCTAATTCTCTGGTTTTAGGTGAGAATCATAGGGCACTCCTGTTCACCTCTGTTCTTGGTGAGGAGACAGACACAACTGCCTGCTCTGCTCTTCCACAAGGGTAAATGTGCTCAGGTTTTTTTGGG
>NW_006799025.1:473705-478961 GCF_000442215.2 Lipotes vexillifer | reverse complement strand
CACGGCCCCCAGCCACTCCGCGGCATGTGGGATCCTCCCGGACCGGGGCCCAAACCCGCGTCCCCTGCATCGGCGGGCGGACCCTCAAGCACTGCGCCACCAGGGAAGCCCTATAGCATTCTTATGTTAATTTACCATCCTTGCTAACCCTTTCTGTTAGTAGGCACTTGAATTCGCTGGGATTCAAACACATATTCAAACACACAAACACACACCCACACATACACACACACACACACACATGCATGCACACACACACCCACACACAAAACCCTTTTCCCCCATCACACAATAATATCTCAAAAGATTAAGTCTTTAATTGACCGGGCGAAGAGCTGCCTTTTCTCACCCAACAGGTTAAATACTGAAGAGCTGGACCAGTTTCTGAACTACAGACTTCTTAGAGGAAAACTTCTAAATGTGCTTCAAAAGTAACTTGTCTTTTAAATTTTGTACTGCATAACCTGATAGGAAAAATGAGATATGGCTTTCAGTGAAAAAAATTAGAAGTTCTGTAATGTGCCATGTTTTTAAGGCCAACACTTTGGCTTTGGGAGATTGTTTAGCATTTATTTGTGCTTGGTAGGGGATACACAGGTTAAGAATTAGCAATTTCTTTAGCCTTGAGGTTCTCCAGCCTGTGCAAAATTTATCGGGGGAAGATACAAAGGTGAGACAAAGTAGAAGAAAACAATAATAAGGAATACTAATGATAATGATAATAATAATAAAGGGAAAGGGGAAGGAAGGGGAAGGAAGAAGAGTTCATGGAATACCACCCAAAATGCTATTAACTTAAAATTAAAATTAAAAAAATTAGTTACTCATAAAATATCATAGCTTATTCTTATTAATAAGAATTGCTTAGGACAATTAAGATCACAGCCAGTCCAAATATGCTCTTTGCTACTCACAAAGCCCTGGGCTTATATTAGTTCCTCTAACTGGGTCTCAGAAGTGAATGTTGAGAACTCCTAAGTGTCTGCTGACTAAAGGGAATTCATTTAATTTTTTGACTATAGTCAGAAACCTCTGATCTGTGATTTCTGGATCTCGCCTTTGTACTTTAGACCTAAAAATGTTTCTCCCTGCCTCTTTTCTTTTCTCTCACTTATATATTAACACATCAGTCTCCCAGCTGTCTGTCTACTTGCCTGGAGAAATTAAATTCCTCTAGAGCTCTTACCACTGGGACTCAGACCTGCAATCAATTTCAAGTTCAAGTGAGCCTTCCTGGCCTCATGTGCTTTTGACTCTGTTCATAGTCTTGGCTCACACGGATAGCAACTGTCTTGCTTTGTATGAAACAGTGATATTTGAGGAGATTATGTTGATAAGCATCAGGTGGCCCAAAGGCTGTAAGAGTTTTTCTTTTCTCCTTAAACTCCAAAGACTTCAAGAAGGTTTTATTCCCCAGAATGAGTCTGAAAAATGCAGGTTCTGGCTCTGTCTGTGTCACTGGTTTGTTGTTTTTACGTCAGTTTGGGTAAAAGAGTTACATTATGATACATATAAATATACCGATCTTTCTCTTAAAGATGAAACTGGTTTGAGAAAAGAAAAGAGACTTGTAGAAGCTACAATCCTTTTTTTTTTTTACCTTTGGTGATTACAACAAGTTTCCTAGGGCTGCTGTAACAAATTGCCATTAACTTGGTGGCTTAAAACAACAGAAATGTATTATCTCACAGTTCTGAAGTCTAGAAGTTCTAAGTCAAGGTGTCAGCAGGGCCGTGTTCCCTCTCGAGACTCTAAAAAAGTAGCTTTCCTTGTCTTTTCCTAGCTCTGTTGGCTCCTGGCAATCCTTGACATTCCTTGGCCTGTAGCTGCATTATTTCAGTTTCTGAATCCACAGTCACAAGGACTTCTTCACTGTATCTCTGTGTCCTCTCCTCTTCTTATTTGGGTACCAGTCACTGGGTTTAGGGCCCAAGCTAAACCCAAGATGATATCATCTTAATATCTTTAACTGTTTATATCTTCAAAGACTCTATTTCCAAATAAGGTCGTATTCTGAGGTTTGGGGTAGAAGTGCATTTGGAGGGGGGACACTGAAACCCATTAGAGCACCTATCCTCCTTTAAATGTCATCAGCTTTATTACTTTTTAAATTTTAAATTCACAATTTTCAAGGATAGAAGTGTCCATTCTTTTTGGAAGGTTTCTGTGGGTAGAGATCTTCCCAATAGGCTCATTCTGCCCTGTTTCCTCATATAAAATGATCATGTGGATATTAGGTTTGAATGTTAATTATTTCAATAAGCTTAACCTACTCCTTCCTTGAGATACGGGGACATCTAATCACTTCTTTATTCCATGTACTTGTCCCACTCCCTGCCATGCAGGCATTTGTACTGTTAGTTGGTAGTTGAAAGGAATTAGTTTTTCCTCCAATGTTACTTTAGGTGAAGATTTTTCTAGATTTACTTTAGGTGAAAATTTTTAGCTCCTTTACATGTTCTAAACATCAGGGGGAAAAAAATCCATTGTCTTCAAAGCATGAGACTATAATGGTTCTTAAGATTTTATTTTATTCTGTCTATGGTGTTCTCTTTAGAGTAACTGCTCTTTCAGCAATGGGAATAAATGGATAATTTGCTATGGTAAGGCCACATGTTCATGGGAAAAGTGGTACAATTCTCACTGTACCCTCATATAGCAGTATGCTACTAATCTAATTAAAATAAATGTTCTAGTTTCCTCCTAGAATCACAGAACATTTAAATATGTTTTCTTGTAGGTAATTTTTGCAACTACCAAATGTTAAATAATACATAGCTTGGGACCTCCCTGTCAACCCAGTGGTTAAGACTTTGCCTTCCACTGCAGGGGGTGTGGGTTCGATCCCTGGTTGGGGAGCTAGGATCCCACATGCCTCCTGGCCAAAAAACCAAAACATAAAAGAGAAGCATTATTGTAACGAATTCAATAAAGATCTTAAAAATGGTCCACATCAAAAAAAAAAAATACATAGCTTAATTTCTTATCCTTGGCTCAGACTATTTTTATTGTACCACAAAATGTACCATAACACTTCACATTGTGACCATCAGAATGACAATACAGTCTCAATTATCAAAGATTATAAAAGAATAAAGTGCATATATTGCTTTCATTAAGCTAGGCCAGAACCAATCCTTTTAGTGAAAGATATAAAGTCATAAAATATTTTATTAACTTTAAACATGAGTGTACATTACTTTGAGATATTATGGAGCACTGTTATAAATAGCACTTCAGCTTACCCCTCAATAGGAGATTTTGTTTGATTCAGTAGTTTCAAGCAAACTTTTATTACCTCTGGCAGAAGTGACTTTTGCTTCCTCCTGTACCTGCCTCCCTTAAAAAAGAAAAAAAAGTTGAAACGTCACAATTCTATGAAAGGTTTTTTCACTTTTTGGCAGACCACTAAAAAGTGGTCTTTCATGAAATAACGAACTTGAGAGGTTCAACTTGGAATTTATTTTTATTTACCAGTCTTTTGCTAAGGCATTGCTTGGTACAGCATTCTGCACAAGTAGGAAGGCACAAGGAAAACTAGCTGCATTCACTTCTCTGCAGGTTCAGTAGTGATTTGGAAAGACGAGACAAATGTCACCTATTATAGGATTTGTATCATACATAAGAGAAAATAATTTTATTGATTCAAGCACAGGAGTCCTCCATCTTCAAACACTGAATAAGACTCCCTGCACTTAAAGTTGAGAACTTGGTAAAGCTTATAATCTCTGTTACAGAAATGTAGTGTAACAATATATTCCACATTTCTTTTTTTTTTCCCCAGTTATAGATGAAGCAACTTGCAAAACATTCCTAAAACATGAAGAAGAATATTTAAATGTAAATCATCATTATACCTCTTTATCCATCAAAGTGGCTTCACCCCACTCTCTCTCTTCTGTGTTTATATCTTGCATCAAATATTAGATAAAGCAAAGTGTGTAGAAGAAATAAGTGCTTTTCATAGTCATTCCTCTTTGTGATGGGAGTACTAAGGCTTCAACATATCTCCTTTGGGAGCTTTGTTGGGTCCAGTGGAGTACCCCAGGCAGTGTTCACCTTCCTTCTGGTTCCATGTTGTTTGACTCTGGATTTCAGAGCATCCCCTCTTATTGCAAATATGTCTTTCCTTTGGACCTGGAATGCCCCAACTGACCGTTGTGCTAGAAGATTTGACATGCCTCCAGATCTGAGCCTCTTCTCTTTAGTAGGAAACCCCCAAAAAGGTGCAACAGGAAATTTTATTACATTATTTTATGCTGATAGACTTGGCTACTATCCTCACATAGATGAAAGAACAGGCAGAAGTGTGTATGGAGGAATCCCCCAGATGGGATCCTTAAAAAAGCATTTGGACAAAGCTAAAAAAGACATTTCCTATTACATGCCAATTGACAATGTGGGCTTGGCTGTCATTGACTGGGAAAACTGGAGGCCTACCTGGGCTAGAAACTGGAAACCTAAAGACGCTTACAGGGATCAGTCTATCGAGTTGGTTCTGCAACAAAATATACAACTTACTTTCCCAGAGGCTGTCAAGATAGCGAAAGTGGAATTTGAAAAGGCAGCAAAGAGTTTCATGCAGGAGACTTTAAAATTGGGAAAATTACTTCGGCCAAATCACTTATGGGGTTATTATCTTTTTCCTGACTGTTACAATCATAATTATAACCAACCTAGTTACAATGGAAGTTGCTGGGATATAGAGAAAAGAAGAAACGATGCACTCGACTGGCTGTGGAAGGAAAGCACTGCCCTTTTCCCATCCATTTATTTGAATAGCAGGTTAAAATCTTCTCCACAAGCTGCCCTCTTTGTTCGTAATCGTGTCCAGGAAGCCGTTCGGATGTCTAAAGTGGCCAGTGCTAAAAGCCCACTTCCAGTTTTTGTGTATGCCCGTCCCGTTTTTACTGATGTGTCTTTGCAATTCCTTTCTCAGGTAAGAAAATCAAGGTAAGAAGGCTATGGAATGTTGTTCATAAATGGTGTTTAGTGGGACTGAACACAATTTTTGAAGGGAGTGAAATTTAGCTTTTAATAACCTTTAGGAATATGCACCCAGGTAGTTCTGCATTATTATATGAATGTAAAATAAGAACACGTTTCTTCTTCTTTTTTTTTTTTTTTTTTTTTTTTTTTGCATTACACGGGCCTCTCACTGTTGGGGCCTCTCCCGTTGCTGAGCACAGGCTCCGGACGCGCAGGCTCAGCAGCCATGGCTCACGGGCCTAGCCGCTCCGCGGCATGTGGGATCTT
>NW_006799025.1:457936-473651 GCF_000442215.2 Lipotes vexillifer | reverse complement strand
TTTTTTTTTTTTTTTTTTTGGCGGTACGCGGGCCTCTCACTCTTGTGGCCAGAGCACAGGCTCCGGAAGCGCAGGCTCAGCGGCCATGGCTCACGGGCCCAGCCGCTCCGCGGCATGTGGGATCTTCCCGGACCGGGGCACGAACCCGTGTTCCCTGCATCGGCAGGCGGACTCTCAACCACTGCGCCACCAGGGAAGCCCCAAACATGTTTCATTTTTAACGTAATCATATAATATATTAGCAGTAATGGAGCACTGGGTAGTATAGACAATGTATTATCTCAGTTCCTTCCATTTTTTTCTTTTATGGGCCTGGTCTCTTGTCAATAGAAGTAATTAAAATAATAGCAGAAAATCTGTGTTTTTCTTATAGTAGGGCAGTGGTGGCATAAAAGATAGAAATAAATAGTGGTGAAATATTTAAATAATTATTGTTGGGTCAGCATTCTTGGCTTTGGTGTTATTGTCCTATGTATAACACTTTTATTTTATTCCTCCCTGTTAACTCTTTCTACACATTTGCCAGGGTGACCTTGTGAATACAATTGGTGAGAGTGTTGCTCTAGGTGCCTCTGGAATTATAATGTGGGGAAGTCTCAATTTAAGTCTAACTAGGGTAAGTTGAATTGATAGGAAATAGATGAAATAATTTCTACTTTTAATGTTTTTGAGGATTGTTGTGGGATTGAATAATAAAGTAAGCACTATGTTTGGCACAAAGTAGTAGGGACTCAATTGATAGTGGCTAAGTCAAACTATCTTTCATTCGTGTGGTTGTGTTGTACGCCTGTTTTCCAGCGAGGAAACAGAAATTTGGTGAGATTAATTGAAATTCCCTAGGCTGCGTGGCTAAGGAGTAGCAAAAACAGGACTACAACCTTGGTTTCCTTATGTGGTGTTTGGTGTTTTTTTCTACTATACTGTGCTGTGTCACTTCTCAAAAGAGCTCAACTAGTCAATATGTATTCACTCATTCTTCCATTCACCCAATTACTGTTTATTAAGCACTTTTATTTAGTTAGTCATTTAATGACAGTTTACCATGGGGGCCAGCAACTGGGGGCAGGGTGTGGGCAGTTGGGATTTAGTTACTTTTTGAAAATATTACTAAATTGTTCAAAGTTTCCTTAAGGGAGAGGAAAAGGAATCCTTCTTTATTTTCCACAGGTTATATTTAATAGTGTCTATTTTAAGTAAAATTTTAAGTAAAACTTGTTTTGTTAGGAAAATTGTTGGTTTTGTTCTGTATTCATTTTCTGCTAATGCATTTTCTTCAGTTCAAAAAAGCTTTAACTATCATGACCTAAACCTTTTCTCTCTTCCTTTATTTTCATCCTTTTTTAATTCTCCATATGAGGTCTTTATCCTTCACCTCTTCAGTCTTCTTGAGTCAAAGCATAAGTAAAACTGTCACATGGACACTGCTGAGCTGGAGCTGAACTTTTCCTTCTCTGATGGATGTGGAAATATTAGTGACGTAGGTGCCATGGAGAATGTCCAGTGAAGCTCTTGGCCCAGATATCTTATCCTAGGACCTACAGAGAACTTTATACTCTAAGACTTTATACTAGACTTTACACTCTGAGAACAGATCTTTTGACATCTTGTCCTTCAGCTAGACTAGCCATATTTTTCCTTCATTTATAAAGGTACTTATCTTTGTGAAATTCTTTTAAGGTAATCTGAGCCCTCCTACCTATTTGGTAGATTCTGTTGTCTCTGGTTTGATCAACAGTAAAGAGAACTAATAAAAAATATAAGTTCAGGGAAAGGTATATGTCCCTTTTGCAAAATCTTCTATACGGCAGAAAATTATTTAAGAATTATAATTCTCCTAAGAGTATTCCTAGGTTTTATTAGTTGTTTTCTCAAACCTACAAACTCCTTTCTCAAGGATCCTGTTAATTCTACGATAGAACAATTTATAAATTCCCCATACTATTTCCTTTTTTAAAATTTTTCAGAATTGAGAACTCTTCCCTTACTCTGATGAGGAATGAATCAGGCATTCTCCAATTAGTAGGATGGCATGGCATACTACTTGTCACATTTTTTTTAATTGCACTTTAATCTTAGATTCACATAATTCTACCATGACTCTCAAATCACCTTCAGTATTATTCATACAGGGACAGTCCTTCAACTTTAATGTGATGATTTTCTACTTAATGACACTGCCTTGAAATTGTTCCCTGTGGACTCTGTTCTATATATTTCTGCTACCTTTCCCAATTTATGATGATTTTGAATGTTAATTCTGTCATTACTTCCCCTTTTTTCTATGTCATTTGAAATCAATAGAATCATGGATTACTTGTGTTTCCTGATTCACTGACAACTTGAGACAATGGTAATTGCAGTTTACTTGCGATGACTGAATTGATTTAAAACAATTGTTATCAAATGTAGGCAAACCATTTCCTTCCATTCCATCTTATTAGATCCAATGGCGTGACAGAGCCAGCTTCCACTGGTCCCAGCTCATGAGACCTGATTGTTAAATATTCAAAAATTTTGTGAACTGTTGAACACAGCCATTATTAAAAATTAAATTATAAAACTCAGAATAAAATTAAGTATGTTAAAAACAGAAAGTATTGATAACAAATACTTAAAATGTATCAATTATTTACTTTATTTTACTATTATCCATACTTTTGGGTTATTTACACCTATTGTATCTGTCTAAGTGGAAATGGTATTGTGTAATGGTGTACTCTTTCACACCATACAACCATAATGGTGGGGTAATTGATCTCCAATTCTGCACTCAGGGAATGCCAGGTTGGTAGCTTAAAATCGGCCATGGTAGGAGTATTTACACCATGGGTATTGACAAATGCTATAAACTAGGCTTTATCTCTTAGAGAAACAGTTTTAGATCCTTCCAAAGATTGCATCTTGTATAGGCTCATGATGCTCAAAACATTCTCATCCTTTTACTCCTCTTCCTGTCTAGTTCTTGTCTCTGTAGACAATTCCAATGTCATCTGATCTTGGTATAAATTCTCATATATCCCTGGCACCGGTGATAACTGAAGTTGGAGGGATAGAAACAATATAAAACAATAAAAATATTCGATGTGATAAATTCTATGCAGAAAATTAAAATAGAGAGCTGTAAGAAAGTAGACTGGAAAGGTGTCTGAGAAGGGTCTTGTCTAATTAAAGCTGTGATCTGAATAACAAGACGGAGTCAACCATGTTAAAAATGAGAGGAAAGAGCATTCTGGGCAGAGGCAACAGTAAGTGCAGTTTGAAATGGACCTGCCACCCCTGTGAAACAATTAGTATATCTAAGGCTGAGTGGGTAAGGGAGAGTTGTACAAGAGCAAGGAGAGGTTACACCCCATCAGGCTGTATACAAGTTGAGAGAAGTTGAATTGTAAAATAAACACCATGTAAAGCTATTGGAGGGTTAAGAAGAGGTTTTCTATTGGTACCATAAAAATTACAACAAACAGTGGTTTAAACAGCAGAAAATTATTATCTTACAGTTCGGTAGTTCAGAAGTCCAATATGGATCTTAATGCTGTAAAATCAAGATGTCGGCAGGGTTGCATTCCTTTCTACAGAAAGACCCTCATTTGCTCATTTGGGTAGTTGGCAGAATTCATTTCCTTGTGTTTATAGCATCAAGACCTCTATTTTCTGACTGGCTGTGGCTAAGGCGATTTCCAGCTTCAGGAGGTCACCGCATTCTTTCCCTTTTGGCCTTCTCTATCTTCAAAGCCAGCAATGCTGGGTTGAGTCTCCCTTAGCTTTGAATTTGTCTCCCTTCTTCCAGCTCATTTTTAAAATCCAAGCTACATTTTTAAGGACTTGTGATTGAGCCCATCCAGATAATTCAGGATAACCTCCCCGTCTCAAGATCCATACCCTTAATCATATCTGGAAAGTCCCTTTTGCCATGTAAAGTAACACAGTCACAGGTTCCGTGGGACTGAGGTATGGACATCCTTGGAAGGCCCTTGTTCTGCCTACTGCCGATGGCAGCACCTCAAGGAAGGCAACAGGAAGTAGATCCAAGTGGAGGTTGTGAGGTTCCTCAACTTGCCTGCCCACCCGCCCACCACTTCCTTTGATCTTTTACTGAAGGACTAACACGGCCAACTCACTCCATGGGACTGCTGATCATGAAAGCAAGCAACTACCTTCTACATTCTGAAAAGGACGGAGTCCCAGTTTTAGAAAGTATCAGTTTCAAGATGAATCATTTTAGTTACTCATCACTCATACTCTGCCAAATAAGTATATCTGTAAAAGAGCTGTCATAATTCACCCATACTTGAATTATACATAACATTTAATATATACTCGGTTGAACCCGTTTAGTTGTTTTGAGCTAGCAATTTAGAAACCACTCTTTCAAATGCCTAAACTTGTCTGAAAAATGTGATACTTATTACATTTATTTGTACTTTATGTAATTTATACATTGAGGGCTAACCAATGATATGGGGCCCTGTGTTAGCCCTTTCATGTACTTTCTATCTTGTCATCTTCACAACAACCCTATGAGGTAAGTGCTATAATTACCCTGATCGTATGATGATGAAGCTGAGACACTGCCAGATGAATTAATTTGTCCAAGGTCTCCCAGATAGGAAACTAAGACTTAGAACGCTTAAGAGATTCCCAAGCTCACACAGCTAGCCATTAATGGAACTGTGACTCCAATCCGGACAGATGGACTCCAGAGCCCATGCTCTAATTCCTCCACCCGCACTGTACCATTCTGCCCCTTCCACCCCCATTAGTTTATGGATTATTGAGAAAGACCGAGGCTAGGGCATACTAACCCTCAACTGGTCGATTATTTAGTGACATGAAATGGCATGTGAAACTTACAAATGTTACAAAAAACTGTTGGAATCGTCTTGCTTGTTCAAGTAAAAAAAGATAAAACATTTCCTGCTCTTACTGGTCCTCAGTTTTTTGTGTTTGTGTGTGTGCTTCCTTAGAAATTGCTTAATGTAGTGAATTAATTCACATATGAACCAACTTTGATGTTAATAATCTGATCTTCATATAATTTTACAGCAATCTTGCATGAACCTAGGCAATTACATGAAGACTACACTGAATCCTTACGTAATCAATGTCACCTTAGCAGCCAAAATGTGTAGCCAAGCACTTTGCCAAGAGCGAGGAGTGTGTACAAGGAAATACTGGAATTCAAGCAACTATCTTCACCTGAACCCAAAGAATTTTGCTATTCAAACTGGGAAAGGTGGAAAATACACAGTACATGGGAAACCCACACTCAAAGACCTGCAACAGTTTTCCAAAAAATTTTACTGCAGTTGTTATGCCAACATCCGCTGTAAGAAGAGAGTTGATATAAAAAACATTCACACTATTAATGTATGTATTGCTGAAGATGTTTGCGTAGATGGCTTTCTAAACTTAGAACCCGGGAATCATTCTTCTAGCTGGAAAGAGATATCTGCTACCACTCTCAGCAATATCTCATTCTCTACACCAACGGTCACAGTGTCTCCATGTGTTCCTGGGAAAGGTCTCCGTGGGTGCCTCAAAGTCACCTGTTCAGTGGAACCCCTCTCCAACAACACCCAAGGGGGCTGTCATACTGTTAAGTGGAAAAACACTTTCAGTCAGTTACATATTCAAAACAAGAAAAATGAAACAACCTATTAAAGTACAAATTCAGTGCTTATTAGGCTTCCTGTCTACATTCTTTGTGTTTTTGTATTTTTTACATTTTATTTTTAAATTAATTAATTATTTTTTGGCTGGGTTGGGTCTTGGTTGCTGCGCGCGGGCTTCCTCTAGTTGCGGTGAGCGGGGGCTACTCTTCGTTGCGGTGTGCGGGCTTCTTATTGCAGTGGCTTCCCTTGTTGCAGAGCATGGGCTCTAGGCGCACGGGCTTCAGTAGTTGTGGTACGTGGGCTCAGTAGTTGTGGCTTGCAGGCTCTAGAGCGCAGGCTCAGTAGTTGTGGCGCATGGGCCCAGTTGCTCTGCGCCACGTGGGATCTTCCTGGACCAGGGCTCGAACCCGTGTTCCGTAAACTGGCAGGCAGACTCCCAACCCCTGCACCACCAGGCAAGTCCCTTACATTTTTATATTTAATAGTTTCACTAGCTTATTTTTTTTAGGCAAGTGATGATATCTATATATTTAAAGTTTTATATTTGAAATGTGAATCAAAACTCATGGCCAAGATAGTATTTTAATTTTTTGAGCAAAGATTGCTTTTTCATGATCAAATTGAACTTGGAATTATTATTGACTGATAAACAAGGAATTGTGACCAATGCCTTTAATTTTCAAAATCATAGTGAGGGCAGTGTTATTACTAAATCCATTGATAACTACATTTCACTTTTGAAATTCAAAGTAAACTCTTGATAAATAAGATAGCATAGAATTTGCTTTGTAAGATGATATCCAATTTTGTATTTTCTAATTGCCATGTGTATAGCAGATATTTCACAGACTGTGGATGTGTATATACTAAGAGGTATCTATTATATTCTTGGTTCTACCAAAGACTGATTGTAAGGCCTATAATACTTAGAGGCCTAGTGTTCTTCTGATAAAAGTGAAGATTTGAATAATGCCAATTTATTGTGAATGAATGTCTTTATAAGTAGTTTTTAATATGTAATAAAAGTGTCAAGAAAATATTAAATGCAGTATCTTTTAAAATGTAATATTCTAAGCATACTAGTCTGTCTCAAGCATGTAACTATGGTTTTAGGCTGTTTCATCTTGATAATTTGTTCAAGTTGTTTTATAAAAAGGTAACCTTTAAAAAGTGATTAATCAAAAAAAAAAAAGTGATTAACCCATCAACTTTTGTACATGATTTAATATGTCTTCAGAATTCATATATGAAAATTCTAATTTTCTTTTCATTCTTGATTGTCAAATTTGACAGTCTTGTGTACCTAAAAATCCTTATTTTATCTAAGCATTCACATCCTTCCTATAGCATTTATTGAGTGTTTATTCTTTGCCAGGTTCAATATTGTGTCACAGATTCAAGGTGAAATAGCATGCTTCTTGCCATCAGTGAGTTTGTTGCATATTTGAAGAAGACAGACATCAAAAGTGGAAACTTACAACATAATGTGTGAGAAGTGCTATAATACAGTTCAGCATGCTCTGGCATACAAACAAGAATCTGAGGGTGTCAGAGAAGGATTCCAAAGATGTCATGAAAGAGATGATGTGTCTATTACCTTGCAGGCTGAATAGCAGTTAGCTCACACGGAGACATGAGACAGAAGGAACTTCGGTAGGACAGAACACTGAGTGTGGTTTTAGAATGGTATTCAGTAGATGATGGCCAAATGATGTACTGATGCCTTTTGTAAACCATACTAAGAAGTTTGGACTTTACAAGGAAGATGCTCCCAAACTTGCTGACCTGATCCATTTTTTTTCCCATGCACATATATCACAGCATGATATATTTCTCTATTTTTACTTCCCATCACATTCTTATAATGTAAACATCATAAGGACAGGTGTTTGGTCTGTTTTTCTTGCTGCTGTATCCACAGTGTAATGAATAGCATCTGAGAGTTAGTAGGTGCCCACTAAATATTTGCTGAACAAATAAAAGCCAGTGGGGAGCCACTAAAGAATTTTAAGTGTGGAAGTTGTCATGACCACTTGGATCCTCTCAAACTAATGCTACCCTTTTCCTTAGCTCTGCCCTTTTCCTTAGCTCTGCCCTTTTCCTTAGTTCTGCCCTTCATTCTCTGCTCCAATTATGATTCTACTGTCAAAGCCGTGTTTTCATAAGTAAGCCACAAAATGAGACAATTTGGTAATGATCTGGGAAGGATGCTACATATGGACTAGTTTCCTTAGTATACATAAATGGCTGTCAGGTGATTGGGAGTTAGAAAAATGGAGCCAGCAAGGTGAATTGGAAAACGCATGGATTTTGGAGTTGGACAGTTATAAGGGCAACTTCCAACATTTACTAGCTATACGAGCCTGAGAAAGGTAACTTGGCACAGCTTCTATTCTAATAAAATGGTGATAATATATATCTTTTAGGGTTCTTGAGAGGATTGACTCATATAATACATGGAAAGAGTTAGCCTTAGAAATAACACAGTAAATGTCTGTGGGAAAGGGATGGATATATTTTTACTGGGTATGGAAGATGCCTGTATTACTGTTGTTGGATGGAAAGTCAAAACAGTAGACACCTGTCTTGGCAGACTTGGCCATGAACCCCGTAAGAAAAGAGGCCACTAAATAGAAAAAGAGACTTGGCAGGAATATTTTGTGTAATACACAACTTTGTATATGGTTAGGTTTGCAGGGGCAAAGTTGTGTTTCCATTTAGATCAAGTATTTTTGCCAGGGATCATGCTTGTATCTGAAATACAAAGAGAATAGTACAGTATCCCTGCTCTTCGTGAACTTGCACACTGATGGGCTGCTAGGTATGGAAACAGAAGCTGTCCATAGATGCAGCATATACATAAAGTATAAAAACTGAAGCACTATAAGAACACAGGTTCATCCAACTAACAGAGTACTAAAGGAGTTGAGTAATTTACTTTCAAAAGATATGAAACTAGTTTGTTAGATGCAGATGGCATCTCTAAACTCTCAAGTATACAAAACCTGTCTCCCTCCCAGCAGAGGGCTCAGTTCCAAAGTTATTACAGAGAATATATGCTTTTATTTTTGAAAGTGAATTTGAATGGAGAATAGATATAAAATAGGCCATTGGATTTATTGTATAGATATATTCAATATTGTGAGAAGTAAACAGACATTCACTAAGAGATGTTGAAAAATGATTTAAGGACATTTGCTAAGTAGTAATGAAGACATGAGAAGTGGTGTTAAAAAAAAGCTCTTGGCAGTGAACTTTGGATAAATATATCCACTTAGGAAAATTAACTGTTGGATTCTTAATCTATGCAAACATTATGCAAACACAAAAATGACTAACAGGAAAATGACAGCCCACAGGAATATATAGGACAAAATGAAAAACAGAAGGCATGAAAAGAGAAATCTTTCCAAAATGCTGACCTTTATTTGGTAAATGTAGTAGTAATTTAAAAAATTCACTTCTCAAGTTTTTTAATAAATTGGTTGCTGGCAAATTAATTGATCTTTAGAAGGTGTCTACCTACTATTGAGGAAGAGGACAGTTAGGCACATACTACTGTTGTGTGACTAGATACTGGAGGACTGTGAGGGTATTTACTTGCCATGTAACTTCACGCTGCAATGTTAGAGCGATTTCTGGCCTGTATTCTTCCCACCCCGCTTCCAGATAACCTTAGGAAACACACAACCACGTGCTTGGGATCCTAGACATGGCACAATTCCTGGCACAGAATAGGTGCTCAAGAAAGAGTTGAAAAAATGTTGCAATGATTACTGAATATAATTGCTATGGACTGAAAGTGAATTTGATACATTTCTAATCCAGTTGGTTAGCTACCATGTTTTTTCTTTGTTGGAAAGGTATCTTTTTTTTTTTTTTTTTTTTTTTTTTTTTTTTGCGGTACGCGGGCCTCTCGCTGTTGTGGCCTCTCCCGTTGTGGAGCACAGGCTCCGGACGCGCAGGCTCAGCGGCCATGGCTCACGGGCCCAGCCGCTCCGTGGCATGGGGGATCTTCCCGGACCGGGGCACGAGCCCGTGTTCCCTGCATCGGCAGGCGGACTCTCAACCACTGCGCCACTAGGGAAGCCCAAAGGGTATCTATTTTGAAAGCACTTCATTTAAAATTATTTTTGACTTTGGAAATGCTCCCCACCACTCTTTTCTGTTTCTTTGGGTACATGTTGAAAATGGTCTTACTCCTAAATTCCTGTTTAATAATAATAGCAATAATCATTTATTTTCTGCATATTTGGATGTTTTGACATCTTAAAACACCTTTCTGGCGGGGAGGGACTGCCCCTTCCAGGGTCAGCTGATTCTCAGAGATAACAAAAGACATGCTATTTGATATGGAAACTAACCAATCCAGAGTCCTACCTCCTCTATCTGGCCTCTACACACCAGGAGGCAATACTCCTCTGCCTTAAGCATCCCAGGGCCAGGTCCCAGGCAACTAGAGAGCACCTCTATAGCCCTGATGGGGTTCTGGACACACTACCCCAAATATGGCACCTTGGTTATTGAATATTTTAAGTTGAAGGAGTTTTGAGAAAACGGCAGGAGCCGGAAGGTCACTTTAACCCCCTCCCCACCTCACTCTTCTTCCCCGAAACAGACCGTAAGACCCTCATGTGAAAGGTGTCCTCTGTGGATCTGGAGGAAAGAAGCAGACTTTCCTCTGAAGACAAAGGGATGCCAAGAAGAATCAAACCAACAGGCTTCGCTGAGTTTCCCCAGTTCCCTACAATTACGTCATTCTCCTTAACCCATCATCTTTCTCCCCTATTGCCCCTCTTTATCCAATCTAGAATAAAAATACACAGGTCGAACTGTTTTCTTTGGGTCTTCATATTTTTAATGAAGGCTCTGGCGTCCCATAAAACTTACATTAAATAAATCTGTATGCTTTTCTTCTGTTAATCTGCCTTTGTCAGTTTAATTTTCAGACCCAACTAAGGGCCCTCAGAGGGTCAAAGAGAATGTTTTCCTCCCTGCAGCTCAAAGCCTGCTGAAATTATTCAAATGAGCCAGTCTTAAACTGTTCACCCTCCCCTGCCTTGCCTTCCCCAAGGAAACGCCAATAAAGGGTGCTGGCTGGCGTAGGTTCTCCCGTGCTGCGGCTTCTGCATCCTGTCCAAAACCTGGTGTTCCTCATGTGATCCTCTGTGTAGCCATTCAGTCACCTTTATAAATTAAGACTCTCAGAACAAACGACAAAGCAAAACTGCTTTTCCCTCTGTTAATACTTAGTTCTTTTGTAATAAGTTCATATGTCTACTTGTTAGCTGAAATGAACAATATGCCCATTTTAAAGTGTGTTTTCTAGACTAGTTAACTTTGAAAGGAGCACCTCTCATGGAGAGGTCGTTTTGGAGGGAACCTTTTGAATTACTATACCTAGTGAATGGCAGTTTCCTTTGAACTTGAAAAAACAGTACAATCTCAGCCATGGGTCTAGGATTGATATTTCAGGACTCAGCAGCTTGCTTGTCAGTGACCTCAGCTTAGAGTAGTAAGACTCACATGATCTGTTTCACATGCAAAACTGCCAGGATTGTTTCAACACAATCATCCTGCAAAAGATACTGACATTTTGATGACACTGAAATTTGATATGGAGTGGTTAATCACTGGAATGTGAAAACCCATCAACAAAACCCATCAGTACAATTGAGAACTTGGATATTTCTCTTTTCTCCTCTGCTTGCCATCAGAGAGAGAGGGAAGGAAGGAGGTGGGGGATAGTGGGTGGGAGAGAAGAAAATAAAAGGAGAGAACGATAAGGAAAAAGAACTAGAATTCTTTGCTTTCTGTGATTCCACTGAGGATTCTAATTTGCACAGGATTGAAAAGAATATCTGATGCAGACACAATTAGCCTTCAACTCCCTGTAAAAGCCAAGAGTGGTTGTCCTTGAATGCCCTACTCGGGCTCACCTGAACAAATGTCACTGCCACCTCCTCCCCTTGCCTCAGACTTCCTTTAAGAAGCAACAGTGATGACACTACAAAGCAGGGGCACTCTTCGGAATGTGCCAAATCCACAGGGAGCTATATACTTACAAGTTGTGGTACAAAGTCACTAAGATTTTAAAAGTACTCCAAAGAAGACATACAGATGGCCAACAAACACACGAAAGGATGCTCAACATCACTAATCATCAGAGAAATGCAAATCAAAACTACAGTGAGGTATCACCTCACACCAGTCAGAATGTCCATATTCAAAAAATCTGTAAACAGCAAATGCTGGAGAGGGTGTGGAGAAAAGGGAACACTCTTGCACTGTTGGTGGCAATGTAAATTGATACAGCCACTATGGAGAACAGTATGGAGGTTCCTTATAGTAATAGAACTACCATATGACCCAGCAATCCCACTACTTGGCATATACCCTGAGAAAACCATAATTCAAAAAGAGTCATGTACCAAAATGTTCACTGCAGCTCTATTTACAATAGCCAAGACATGGAAGCAACCTAAGTGTCCATCGACAGATGAATGGATAAAGAAGGTGTGGCCCTTATATACAATGGAATATTACTCAGCCATAAAAAGGAACAAAATAGGGTCATTTACAGAGATGTGGATAGACCTAGAGACGGTCATACAGTCAGAAAGAGAAAAACAGATATCGTATAATATTGTTTATATGTGGAATCTAGAAAAATGGTATAGATGAACTTACTTGCAAAGCAGAAATAGAGGCAGACGTAGAGAACAAACCTACAGATACCAAGGGGGGAAGCGGGGGGTGGGATGAATTTGGAGATTGAAATTACCATATACACACTATTGATACTATGATAGATAGATAACTAATGAGAACCTACTGTATAGCACAGGGAACTCTACTCAGTGCTCTGTGGTGACCTAAATCGGAAGGAAATCTAAAAAAGAGTGGATATATGTATACGTATAATGGATTCACTTTGCTGTACAGCAGAAACTAACACAACATTGTAAAGCAACTATACTCCAGTAAAAATTTTTTTAAAAAAGCAAACTCTTTGAGGCATTGTATTTCCTGTGAGGAAAAAGGAACATGTTTTGTTTGTTACAGAACTTGTCTCTTTATGTCTAAACTTTGTTTAATATTTGAGTTGAGGTAGAGCTGCAAAACTAACCAAGATGATTCAAAGTCTTATTTTACATTTTTAAGATCTAATAATTTTTTTTTTAAAAATGGAAACATGTATAGTCTTATATTGGTTTAAAAATCTTTTTTCTTCTTTTAAAGTTATTGCTGCTCATGGTAAAATAATACAAAGTTATACAGCGGAAAATTAAAAGTCCTCTTCCCTTACCAGAGGTAACTCCTGGTTATGGTTTCTTTATATAATTCGAGAAATTTCCAGGGAGTAAGAAAGCGAATGTGTGTGTATGTTGCTAAATGGTAAATGGAGGCATATGAACAATTTAAAGAGTTTATTTGAGCCAAAATCAATGAGAATCCAAGGGCACCAGCCTTGGAGTGTTTAGGGGCGCCCTGCTGACAGGAATCAGGGGACTTATATAGAGAAAGTGCGGAAGCAAACAAAGGAAATATTTGATTGATTAGAGCTTAATACCTAGTTGGCTGTTTGTGACTGGTTGTCCTTAGTGTCTTGATGTTGTAACACTGAGGCACTTACAGGCTTAGATTTTTGGTTTGTTTATGTACATTAAGAACCACCTTAGTCTAACAGCCTCCTTGTTTACTTAATTTAACAGTATATTTAACACAAATTGGGCTATGGTCCATAATCATCTATAGCGTGCTCTCCCACATGACAATATATTTTGGGTGTCTGTCCACATCAGGACATTTTGTAATGACCACATTGTACTCCACTATACCACAACATGACAATTTTTTTAGAAAGTTCTTATTGATGGACATTTCATTTTCTGGAGATTTTTTTCCCAGCTCTATCAAAAATGTTGTAGTTAGCACCTGTATACATGTATGTCTTGGCATGCTTTTGCCAGGATGAAACGGAATGGCTAACACAAAGGATATATACATTTCAGCTTAGAGAGATATTGCAAAATTTTCTTCTAAAAGTTTGTTCCTATTAATGATTGTACCAACAGTGAATGGGAGGGCCAATTTTCCTTACCAACACTGGGCATTATCAAATTCTGTATTGTTCATCCATAAGTGAAAATGCCATCCTGGTTTAAGAACTTGGTTCTTACATAGTAAAGAATATATTTTTTCATAGTTTGTTAAAGGGTATTCTTTTTTTCTTGCCAAGACATTTTTTTTTTTTTTTTTCTGTATGCGGGCCTCTCACTGTTGTGGCCTCTCCCGTTGCGGAGCACAGGCTCTGGACGCACAGGCTCAGCGGCCATGGCTCACGGGCCCAGCCACTCCGCGGCATGTGGGATGTTCCCGGACTGGGGCACGAACCCGTGACCCCTGCATCGGCAGGAGGACTCTCAACCACTGCACCACCAGGGAAGCTAGATTGCCAAGACATTTTTTTTTTTTAAAGAGTAAACCTTGTTGTGTTTCTCATGTATGCTCAAAGTTTATTTTTAGGAGATTGTTGCCATTTCTGAAAATTAAGATATTACCATTTCAGATATCAACAGGTTATACTATGAAACAGGAAACCAAAGACCAGGTTTGAAAAGAACATTTTATTTCTTCTGCTTCTTATTTCTTAACGTTGCATTCAGCTTTGATTATCACTGTTATATTTTTAAGGTACATCAGTCACTAGGAGCTACCAATTCATCTATCTACTGATTCTCATTGTTTTCATGCAGCCATAAAGCCTCATAAAATTTTGGCAAATAATTATTTTATAAGAGATATCCTTTAAAGAAAATCCTTATAGTTTTTCATGGGAAGCCCAATCCTTGGTCATAAGATACAGGGAAAGAACAAACCAATCCCAGTTTAGCCATCTGCAAGTTGTTGACCTTGGGTTAGATATTTACATTCTCTGAGTTTGTTCCCTTACCTTGGAAGGCCAGCTGTTGGGAAGATTGGAGAAAATAAACAGAAATTGGCACAGTGCTTGTCATAAAAATGGTAGGCACTTGACAGGTAGTGATCATTATTTATCTGAAGCCTTTATATACTTTCCTGAGTATATTCCCTCTGACAGATGATTTAGAGTTGAAATCTGAAACCTAAAATCGGTTTTAAAATTTTCAGTTTGAGGAATAGGGTAAGTAAAATGTATTTATAATTGTTCTTTACTTAAAAGGCATAAATGTGTTTAATTTGACTGAAAACCAAAAAATGTCTATTTCTAGTACAATGTGCTATCACACGGATGCACAAATATCATCAGAAAAAAATTTATACCTTCAGATGCCTGGGATGATACATATGTAATGAGAGCCCATAAAATTTCAACACATGTGTTAATACAACTTTGTTTACTTATTTGATTTCCAATCACTTAATTACAGCACATATTTAATAACAAACTTCAGAGTAGAAGGTAGCACATATAGTTTTATTAAAGTGTAGTATTTCCCCCAGAGCAACTTACTAATCTTAGATTCCACCTGTAGGGGCAGGATGGGTTTGCGTTAACATACAGTTATATACTTTTTAGGTAGTAAATGATTCTGAGTGATTTTATTTTTCTGTAATAAGTTTTAATAAAAGACCATGGGTAGAAGAAATTTCTAGATTAAACATTTTATAAAGTAGGGAAAAAAGCATTATGACTGTCATATGCGGTATACAAATGTTTTCAAAAATTGCGCAGCCAAAAAGAAAAAAGATACACTTTTTGTATGCCGTAGAAAAGTTTAATCCTTGAAAGGTGAGAGTTGACTTTAGGGACTAATCATTTTAGTGATGTCTGGTCCCCGTGGAACTGGCTGGGAACTGGCCTGGCTGAAATTGTCAGTCCACTACTTTACAACCCTTCAAAAATAAGAAGAGCTGGGCTTCCCTGGGGGCGCAGTGGTTGAGAGTCTGCCTGCCGATGCAGGGGACGCGGGTTCGTGCCCCGGTCCGGGAAGATCCAACATGCCGCGGAGCGGCTGGGCCCGTGACCCACTGAGCCTGCGCGTCCGGAGCCTGTGCTCTGCAACGGGAGAGGCCACAACAGTGAGAGGCCCGCATACAGAAAAAAAAAAAAAAAAAAA
>NW_006799025.1:455029-457853 GCF_000442215.2 Lipotes vexillifer | reverse complement strand
CAAAAAAAAAAAAAAAAAAAAAAAAGAAGAGCTTCCAATTATTATCATTCAGCACCTAATTATGTGCTTTATATACAATGTTTGTTTATTTTTTCTTCCAGATGAGGAAACTGAGCCTTAGAATAGGTCCCATAGGTACAGCTGGCATGAAGACCTGGGTGGTTTGACTGCAGGCCTGTGCACTGCACCATTACACAACACTGACCTCCCATAAAGTTCTGAGGTAAAGTAACATCATGGCACGTAGAACTTAGAACCACTTCCAATTCCTTCTTTTTACTGTACAACAGTATCTGACCATGTGTGTCTGCCAACTGCTGAGACTTTTCTGACCATAGGGCACGGGTGATCACGGGGCACTTGATTTTTTATATATACTTTCAAAGTGTAGCTTGGATGGAGTAAAGGAGAAACTGACATTCAAAGAAAGTTTAGATAGGCTACTAGAAATTTGCATCACATTGACCTGTCCTGGCCTCATTCACAACAAAATGGAAAGCTTCACATTTTCAGCAGCAGGTGGCAGTAGGATAACAGTGTCAACCCCCTGGGGTTCTTCAACAATAAGTCTCTATGTCCTTGAAGACTTTCGGTTCCAGCAAACAGAAATAACTAGTCACATGCTAGCCTTTTATGTCACTAGAAAAAAATCAGTTTTTCTTTCAGCTAGAAAATGTGGATTAAGATGATAAAAACAGAATATACAAATAATATTGCTGGTTTGTGATTGTTCTGTAAGTTCTATGCCTTTGAAAGATGACTTTAAACAATTTTGCTTACTGATAAAACTGACTTAAAAGTGATTTTTCCCCCCCCTGCTAGTAAGAAAGTTAATTTTGTGGGTATTTTTGCAGGAAGGAAAATGGTGGGTGGGAAAGTGAGTGATCATACCTTCCCTGTGAGTGATTGTTTTATGTATTCTTAGTAGATAAGCTGAATAATTTTTTTAAAGGTAGACTCTAATATACTAGTTGTAAAACAGCATGGTGTGAGTGTGTGTGGGAGAGAGAGAGGGAGACAGAGAGAGAGAGTGAGTCTGGGGATGGCAGCTGTGCGGGGGGAAGTGGAACTTGGTGGGAGGTGGGAGTTGAGCTTGGAAAGGTAGACAGGAGTCAGATATGAGGGGTCTTCTGGGCTATGCTAATGAACACATAATTAATCCTTTAAGCAGGATTGAAATGGTCAGATTTGTGTTTTAGATCTGATGATTCTTGGATCCTGCAGGCAGGAAGACCAGTTAGAAGGCTCTATTATCTAGAGCAGAGATGATGACATTTTGAACTAGGGAAGGGCTTCCCTGGTGACGCAGTGGTTGAGAGTCCGCCTGCCGATGCAGGGGACGCGGGTTCGTGTCCCGGTCCGGGAAGATCCCACATGCCGCGGAGCGGCTGGGCCCGTGAGCCAAGGCCGCTGAGCCTGCGCGTCCGGAGCCTGTGCTCTGCGACGGGAGAGGCCACAACAGTGAGAGGCCCACGAACCGCAAAAAAAAAAAAAAAAAAAAAAGAAATGAACTAGGGAAGTGTTAGGGATGGAGAGAAGAGGATAGAATTAGAAATCAATAATTGATTGCTTGTAGAGACACGGATGTAGGGAACAAACGTATGGACACCAAGGGGGGAAAGTGCGGGGATGAACTGGGAGATTGGGATTGACATATATACACTAATATGTAGAAAATGGATAACTAATAAGAACCTGCTGTATAAAAAATAATAAAAATAAATATAAAATAAAAATAAAATTAAAAAAAATAATAAAATTTAAAAAAAATAATTGATTGCTTGGAGGTGGGAGGGCTAAGGGAAGGCAAGGAACCTAATGTGACCCCAGGTTTCTCACAGTGTCATCCACTCCTGAGAAAGGGGCACAGGAGGAGACCCGGGGGTCTCTTTTGAGTATGTTGTATCTGAGGTGCCTTGCAGTACCCAGACAGCTGGGTTTTTTTCTTTTTATTGAAGTTTAGTTGATTTACAATGTCTCGTCAGTTTGAGGAGTACAGCACAGTAAGTCAGTTATATATATATACATATTCTTTGAAAGATTCTTTTCCCTTTTAGTTTATTACAAAATATTGAGTATAGTTCCCTGTGCTATACAGTAGGTCCTTGTTGGTTATCTACTTTATACATAAAGTGCTTTTTTTTTTAAAGCCATACGATTTAGAAGCTCGTGGGAGAGAGTGGAGCAGTGTTATTAAAAATGATTAACAATAATAGTCAAATACAGCCTGCCTAACAGTTTGAGAAGATGGTCTCTGGAGCCAGACCACCTGAGCTTAGGCAAGTTACGTAACTTCTCTGTGCCTTAGTTTCCTCGTCTGTGGTGAGAATTAAATGAGTTGATGTATATAAAGCTTTTGGATCAGACCTGGTTCATAGTAAACGTCAGATGCTTGTTTGTCGTATTGTTGCGACTTCTATTTTAGCTCTCATTTATGGGACACGTGGTCTGGGCCAAGCCTGTGCTAAGAGCTTATGGGCAATTTCTCATAGAATCTCCATAAGACCCTGTGACGGTAATACTGTTATTATCTGAAGAAACTCCGACCTTAGGGAAGCTGAGCAATCTTCCCAAAGTAACCTGCTGGGAAATAAAGGGAGAGCCAGGATGCAAACTCCAGTCTGAAGGACAACAGGAGTCTAAGCCCATTTAGATATTTGAAACCACGAGAGTGGGTGGGAGAGTGTGTAAAGGGAGAGGAACCCGGGAGCTCCGATGTTCCTCCGTGGTGGGATGAGGGTAGAGCAAAGCAACTGAAAATGCACAGTGCAGGATGCTGGGAAGAAGCAGTGAGGTAAAGCCTTCCTCATTTTCAGTCTGCTCT
>NW_006799025.1:448466-455019 GCF_000442215.2 Lipotes vexillifer | reverse complement strand
CCTTTTTCCCTACGTCTAACATTGAGCTTTTACATTTTACACTTCTGTGCGTGAAAAAAAGGAACTAAATAGACACACGCTTCCTACATCAGAGGCATCAAATTCTCTAATAGATTTAATGTATGATGAAGGTACTCAGAACTTTGAACTTCAGAGCTGCTCCTCTATGTTAGGTCCAAAGAGCTTCCCCTTCCCCCAGGCAGTGGCCATAGGGATTAATAATCCTATCTGCTTCTGTGCCCCAGCCTAGCGTTCCTCCAGGATCCCCTAGCCTGGATTCTCTGTCTTTGCCTGGGCCCCACTGAGATTTATTCTGTAGATCTGTATTAGTTTGCTAAGGCTGCTTCAACAAAGTACAACAGACTGGGTGGCTTAAACCGTAGAAACTTGGGCTTCCCTAGTAGTGCAGTGGTTAAGAATCCGCCTACCAATGCAGAGGACACGGGTTTGAGCCCTGGTCTGGGAAGATCCCACATGCCGCGGAGCAACTAAGCCCATGCACCACAACTACTGAGCCTGTGCTCTGGAGCCTGCAAGCCACGGCTGCTGAGCCCACATGCCACAGCTACTGAAGCCTGCGTGCCTGGAGCCCGTGCTCCACAACAAGGGAAGCCACCACAATGAGAAGCCCGCGCACCGCAGCAAAGAGTAGCCCCTGCTCGCTGCAACTAGAGAAAGCCCGCGCGCAGCAACGAAGACCCAATGTAGCCAAAAATAAACAAACAAATAAATAAATAAATTTATAAATTTATATATTAAAAAAACATAGAAACTTCTTTTCTTACAGTTCTGAAGGCTGGAAGTCCAAGAAACCAAGATTGGTTTCTTCTGAGTGCCACAAGGGAAGGCTCTGTTCCAGGCCTCCCTCTTTGGTTTGTAGACAGCTGTCTTCTCTCTGTGTCTCCCATCTGTCCCTGTCTGTGTCCACATTTCCTCTTCTTAGAATGACACCAATCATATTGGATTAGGGTGTACCCTAATGACCTCATTTTAACTTAATTACTGCTGTAAAAATCTTGTCTCCAAATAAGGTCACATTCTGAGGTCTGGGGGTGGGACTTCAACATATGAATTTTGAGAGGACATAATTCAGTCAATAACTATATCAATACTCTAATGAAGTCTACTTTAATGGTTAAAGGCTTTGACTTTGTTGAATCCAGTATAGAAATACAGTACAAGTAAAGAAACATATACTCTATCCCACCACTTGTGGTATCAACCAAAGGAAGTAAATTTTCTGTTTATATCCTTCCAGTTAGATCTTCCTTCTCCAATTAATAAGTTACTTAATAAAGAAGGTTTCCTCCTTCTCTTGATAAGGAATAAAAATTCGCAGTCTGTTTTAAAGTTATAATCCATAGGTAAACATGTTCATTCAGCCAACTCTGTTTCCTGTGGTCAATATCCCTTAGGGAAAACCATGACTACCAATCACCAACATCACTGGGTATTAAATACAGTCACTTTCTTAGGTTCTGCAGGAAAGGCAGGTTAGAAAAATAGCCCTGACCTCAAGATATTTATAATTTCATGCTATTGTTCTTAATCTTTTTGGCATCATGGAGGCTTTGGGAATCTGGTGAAAGCTAGAGCTTCTCTTCTTGGAGATACTTACATTAAGAATATAAGCAAAAAAAAAAAAATAGAGTATAAGCACAATTATGCATGCAACTTATTGCATTGGATCAAAATGCTTTTTATAAAGAATTGTGCCTCTTCCATCATTTTTTTTGCATGCAAAATGAATTTCTGGCAATAGTATTAAAAAACAAAAATAGGAAGAAGGCAAGAAAGAAATCCAAAGTGTGCAAAGAAAATTAAAAAATAATAAACTTTGGGGGAGTTCCCTGGTGGTCTAGTGGTTAGGATTTGGTGTTTTCATTGCTGTGGCCTGGGTTCAATCCCTGATGGGGGAAATGAGATCCTGCAAGCCCCCGTGTGGCAAGGCCAAAAAAAAAAAAAAAAAAAAAAGCACAAAGAAAAAACAATAAAACAAAAATCATTAAGAAACAATAAAACAGGACCTCCCTGGTGGCACAGTGGTTAAGAATCCACCTGCCAATGCAGGGGACACAGCTTTGATCCCTGGTCCAGGAAGATCCCACATGCTGCAGAGCAACTAAGCCTGTGCACCACAACTACTGAGCCTGCGTGCCACAACTACTGAAGCCCACGTGCCTAGAGCCCGTGCTCTGCAACAAGAGAAGCCACTGCAATGAGAAGCCTGCACACCACAGCGAAGAGTAGCTCCCGCTCTCCGCAACTAGAGAAAAGTCCACACACAGCAAAGAAGATCCAATGCAGCCAAAAATAAATAAATAAATATATTAAAAAAACAACAATAAAACAAAAAGATACACAAATAAACTTTGGTTTTGCTAAAAAAATAAATTTCAATGAGAAAGCATCTGTTCCTTGGGTTAAACGAGAAGTTAAAATTACTGAGTGGTCTTTGGCCTCTGGCAGCACATGCACTTTCCTGTAAACTTTCTGTTTTGATGGTAACACACACTGAAGAGCTGGGTTCACAACAGCATGTGCTGCAAACACAATCAGTTCGTGTTCGCAGATGACACAGTGGGCTTGTGACAAGGGAGCACCAAGGTATTCCAAGACTATCTGAATTGGATTTATGTCCTCTCATTTCTATTGGCTTCACATCATTGAGTGTCACCTTCAGCAAGGGGATACTGTTGATGTCAGCAAAGGGACGATTAGGAACCCACGTTTCAATTTTCAGGTTGTCTGAGCAGAAGTACTTTAAAAAGTCATGAGGAGGGCTTCCCTGGTGGCGCAGTGGTTGAGAGTCCGCCTGCCCATGCAGGGGACAAGGGTTCGTGCCCCGGTCCGGGAAGATCCCACGTGCCGTGGAGCGGCTGGACCCGTGAGCCATGGCCACTGAGCCTGCGCGTCCGGAGCCTGTGCTCCGCAACGAAAGAGGCCACAGCAGTAAAAAAAAAAAAAAAAAAAAAAAAAGTCATGAAGAGTTTCAAGTTGTTTACATACTTCTGTATCACAGATTTGTAAAAGAAAAGAAGTTCACGTTCTACAGTTATCTCGTGAGAAAACATTTTGAAAAGGCAACAATTCAAGGCCCTGGCATTAACAAAGTTGACACCTTGCTGTAGATAAGTAGGATACTACAAAGCAATGGGTAGTAGAGTTTACTGCATAAAGATCCTTCCTCTAAGATGTGTTACCAAGCATCACAGGTGTTCTATCTATTCACAAAATGCCCAGTGAGTTTTATTTGCAGGAGAGATGTTGCAGCATTTCAAAGATACTGCCGGATTTGAAATTTCAAAAAGAACTCGCTATATAGGAATTCATTTCTAAAGGCATCAGGTGGCTGCATGAAGAAGATTCTAAGCCTTCCATCACGTGCCTCAAAATATTATTTTTTTTTTTCAATTTTTTTTTTTTTTTTTTTTTTTTTTTTTTTTTTTTTTTTTTTTTTGCGGTACGCGGGCCTCTCGCTGTTGTGGCCTCTCCCACTGCGGAGCACAGGCTCCGGACGCGCAGGCCCAGCGGCCGCGGCCCACGGGCCCAGCCGCTCCGCGGCATGTGGGATCCTCCCGGACCAGGGCACGAACCCGCGTCCCCTGCATCGGCAGGCGGACCCCCAACCACTGCGCCACCAGGGAAGCCCCAAAATATTATTTTTTAAAAGTCAACCATCATGGCGTAATTTCTTTTTTCTAGAGGCAATACTTTAACCCACCTCCTCTCCCAACCACACAGGAACCTGACCTTTTCTGGGGTATACAGCTTTTACCAGTTACCTTGTTGCTATTTTAAGACTAGCCTGTTTCATCAGGGCAACCCAAATTTTGGTGAAGTCTTGCCTTTTCAACCAGCCTCTTTTTCTTGAAAAAGATCTAAGCTAATATATTTTTGGAACCCAAAGTATGAGGTGCTACTTTAGCACTTTTGGCTTCATGCTCCTTTCATCAGCAAGGATGTTGTTATGCAAAAAACACTGGTGTTTTGGTGTCCTATCACACTCTTTGGAAGGCAAAGCCACAGGGTATTTGCTATTTCTCCTTTATTATTTGCTTTGACATTTTCTAACTTAAGCCAGTCCTCAAGTAAACAAAGACAGATGCTCATCATCATAATGGCAGGGCACATATTTTAAAATTCCTTCCAGTGGAAAGCTGTTCTGACATATGACAACACTGATGAGTATACAGTGCATGTCTATAGGAACAGCCACACTAGACAGAATAGTGTGTGTTCCAAGATAATTTGGAAAAATCACATAAAAAATTATTCCTGTGTACGTGTGTTTGCATATCTGTCCGTGTATGTATGCATGCACACATGTATCTGCATGCCTGATTCACAGCCCTCCCTCTGATGCCCTCCCATGGACATCAAGTTAAGAGCCCTGATGGAAAGGAGTGGGCAGCTCTAGCTGCTTCTCTTCAACATTATACTGAAGTTCTAGACAGTGTAATCAGGAAAGAAAAGAAATAAAATACATACAGATTGGGGAAACAAAAAACAAAAAAAACGGAGTGGGCAGTAGCTTCAGCCCAAGCCCAGATCCAATGTGATGACAAAGATGGAGTTAAGCGCAGTGGTGGGAGAGACCCACTTTCCTGGTGGCTTTAGAAAAGGCCTCACAAGGACTCAGTGAGATAACATTGGTGCTGCAACTCGAAGGTTGGATAGTAGCTTATTAGGTTGAGAAGAGGAGAAAGAACATTCCAGACGGAAACTAAAAAGGGACATGCCATAACTGGGGAAATGTGGGTAGTGTGGATGCCTCTAAGCCTTCTGTTGGAAGTGTTCAGCTACGAAGACAGCACAAACTACCTAGGTATGAATTTTTAACTCTGCTTTTTTGTGTGACCCCAGACAAGTTACTTCATCTCTTTTTGCCTCAGTTTTCTCATTTTTAATATAAGGAAGGCAGTTGAGGGTCAACTTGTGCCAGGATCTTGTGTTTGTCCAAATGGGATTTCTTTAATGCCTATTTGCCACACCAAGTACATGAATGTCCTATAAAAGTGGATACAGTCACCCTCCCCTTTTTTTAGGGTAAATAACAATAACAGTAATAGTTCTGGGACTTCCCTGGTGGTCCAGTGGGTAAGACTCTGTGCTCCCAGTGCAGGGAGCCTGTGTTCGATCCCTGTTCAGGGAACTAGATCCTGCATGCTGCAACTAAGAGCTTGCATGCTACCACTAAAAGACCCTGCGTGCCGCAACTAAGACCCGGTGCATCCAAAATAAATAAGTAAATAAATAAGTATTAAAAAATAATAATAGTAGCAATAATTCTAGTAGAGGAAGTATAACGTGCCTCTACTCTGTGCTAAGTATTGGGTCGGCCAAAAAGTTCGTTCGTGGTTTTCCATAAGATGTTATGGAAAATCCCAAATGAGCTTTTTGGCTAACCCAATATTACATTGTCTATTGCACGTATCATCATATGTTGCTTTATTAAAACCTGAGGTAGGAGCTGTCATTATGTCCATGAGGAGGAAACTGAGGCTGAAGTAGGTTAAGAGACACAGCCAAAGTTTCTCAGGGAGCAGCTGCAGGACCAGCACTTACATCAGGCTCTTTCCTCTACTCTGTTGTAAATTTCCTCCGGTGGCTGGTCTTCCTCACTCATACGCAGTGAGCTCCACACCTGGATTCGCCCCCTCCAGCCAGCCCCTCAGATTGAAGCCTCCTTTGGTGGCCTGCTCACATTAGATTGACTTCTTTCCAGGAGTCTGGAAAGTCAGCTATTGTCAGGCCCAAGTAAAAAACTTTTTCCTGGAATGTCCTAGAAATGAGTGCTCCTATGAGCGACATGAAATTGTGCCAACCCAGAGCTGTGACTGCTCTGGGTCTCACTGTCAGGTTCAGGAAACTGAGCACGGAGAGGACAGAGAGTGAAGGAAGGAGGAACCTCAAAATCTGAAACATGGGGGAGGGATGGGCTGGGAGTTTGGGGTTAGTAGATGCAAACTATTACATATAGAATGGATGGACAGCAAGGTCCTACTGTATAGCACAGAGAACTATATTCAATATCCTGGGATAATAATGGAAAAAGGAAACTGAGCACGGAGAGGACAGAGAGTGAAGGAAGGAGGAACCTCAAAATCTGAAACATGGGGGAGGGATGGGCTGGGAGTTTGGGGTTAGTAGATGCAAACTATTACATATAGAATGGATGGACAGCAAGGTCCTACTGTATAGCACAGAGAACTATATTCAATATCCTGGGATAAACCATAATGGAAAAGAATATTAAAAAGAATGTATATATATGTGTAACTGAGTCATTTTGCTGTACAGCAGAAATTAACACAACATTATAAATCAACTATATATACTACAATTAAAAAAAAACTGAAACAGATTTTTCTTTCAAGGTGATCACGGAATGGACACAAGGTGCTTCTCTGGGTGTAAACAAATGCATGCTGGGTTTCTTTCCATTCCTTCCGAGGAATTTTGTCTACCACCAGTGGAGGAGCCGGTCCTGCCTGAAGGAAGTGACTCCAGCTGGGTCTCACTCGAGTGAACTGTTTACCTTTCTGAATTC
>NW_006799025.1:422791-448456 GCF_000442215.2 Lipotes vexillifer | reverse complement strand
TCTTTCCCTGCCAATTACCCATCTAGCTCAAGGTTATAGGAGGAAAGTATATTTGCTGGTGTCATAGTCTATTGGGGCTGTTATAACAAAATACCACAGGTAGCTTATAAACAGAAATTGCTCACAGTTCCAGGGGCTGGGAAGTCCAAGATCAAGGCACCAGCATGGTTACGTTTTTTGTTTGTTTGTTTGTTTTTTGCGGTACGCGGGCTTCTCACTGTTGTGGCCTCTCCCGTTGCGGAGCACAGGCTCCGGACGCGCAGGCCCAGCGGCCATGGCTCACAGGCCCAGCCGCTCCGCGGCACGTGGGATCTTCCCGGACCGGGGCACGAACCCGTGTCCCTTGCATCGGCAGGCGGACTCTCAACCACTGCGCCACCAGGGAAGCCCCATGGTTATGTTTTGGCGAGAGCCCTCTTCCATATTCATAGTCGGGCCCCTTCTTGCTGTGTCCTCACCTGGTGGAAGGAGCTAGGGTGCTCTCTGCAGCCCCTTTTATAAGAACACTAATTCCAGTCACAAGGGCTCCACCCTCATGACCTAAGTACCTCCCAAAGGTCCCACATCCTAATACCATTCTCTGTGGGAATTAGGATTTCAACATATGAATTTGAGGGGCACATAAACATTCAAACCATGGCAGTTCATTTCTGCCATTTTTATTTATTGAGGTTGATTCTGTGAAGTAACATGGTAAAGATGAAAAAGGACTAGAAGCAGAAGATTAAACTTCCTTCTCACCCCACTGCTCGAAAAGATTTGGGCTAAAGTTATCATCATCCACAGCCCTGTAACCCCCTGGACTCCTTCCTGATCCTAATTCAAAAATAAGGTCTCAGGCTTCCCTGATGGCACAGTGGTTGAGAGTCTGCCTGCTAATGCAGGGGACACGGGTTCGAGCCCTGGTGCAGGAAGACCCCACATGCCGCGGAGCAACTAGGCCCATGAGCCACAACTACTGAGCCTGCGCGTCTGGAGCCTGTGCTCTGCAGCAAGAGAGGCCGCGATAGTGAGAGGCCCGTGCACCGCGATGAAGAGTAGCCCCCGCTTGCCACAACTAGAGAAAACCCTCGCACAGAAACGAAGACCCAACAGAGCCAAAAAATTAATTAATTAATTAATTAATTAAAAAAACAGTATTTCTTTAAAAAAATAAAATAAAAATAATAATGTCTCATGCTCCCTGCCACAGTGGATATAATCTTTCCTCCTGCTTGAGATAGTTAGGTAGAAGGTCATATGGAGGGACTCACGGGTGGCATCATCTGCTTTTCTTTTTTTTTTTCTTTTTTTTTTTTTGCGGTACACGGGCCTCTCACTGCTGTGGCCTCTCCCGTTGCGGAGCACAGGCTCCGGACGCGCAGGCCCAGCGCCCATGGCTCACGGGCCCAGCCGCTCCGCGGCATGTGGGATCTTCCCAGACCGGGGCACGAACCCGCGCCCCCTGCATCGGCAGGCGGACTCCCAACCACTGCGCCACCAGGGAAGCCCCATCTGCTTTTCTTAGTGTCCCTTACCCACATTTTGACTATACAATATATTTTGAGCTAGATTTGTTGTCACTTCAAAGGCATATTTACAGATATAAATTAGTGAGTGATTTCTCTCAGCTAGATATCTCTCATAGATAAGAGAAACTATGATAATATTAGAGAAACCTCTTATAACTTGCTTTCTTTACCATAAAAAATATTCATACACACTGTGGCATGTATTAACCATTGGGTCTCCTGCACGAAAACCTCTAAATGAGGAGGTCAGGATAAAGAAATGCTATTTTTATATTGGAACCACTCTGGACATAAGAAGGAGCGCAGTGCTAAGGGGCCTTGCATGGTGGTGGCATTTGAAGGGACAGCTGACCACACCGTAATTTCATCTCTGTCCCTTCCTACCTTGAGAAAGTTGTTTCTGAAGCCCAGGCATGAGCGCTTGTAGTGAGCTGCCATGTTTACCACGAATCCACGCAGCCCTGCTGTCAAAGCTGCCTCCTTTGCCTGAGACCGGGCAAGTTCTCAAAACCCTTCAGGAACTTTTAATAAATCCTCACAAATCCCCTGTGAAGTGGGACATTTTTCATCTGCCTCCGAGCAGGAGGTAAAACATTTGTCTGACTTGTTGAAGGTCACAGACAAAGAGAGAGCCAGGGCAGGCAGAAACAGGAACAGGGCTGGTGTGGAACTGTTAGCTCAACAAATTCAAGGCAATGAGCACGACGGGTGGATGCAGCCGGGCTGTAGGTGTTTTCCACAGCGATGATATCGCATTTCAGGGAACAGCGATGGTAAATGTAGGCCCTGTGCCTTTCCTCAGACTGAAAAAGCATCCGAGCATGGGCTGGGATGAGGAAGGGACTGGTGAGGAGACAGGAAGGAAGCAGGGATCAAAGGTCAAGTGTCAGGGTAAAAGGGTAGGTAGAGGGATGCAGGGACTGAATGTAAAGTGATGGAGATGCAGGAGTGGAGTCGGAAAAAGAGCAGAAACAGGTCTAGAAGGAATGGTGGGAGAGGTTTGTTTTGTGTCTGGGTCTTAATTTATGAAGGTGACTGAGTGTGACATGGAGAAGTCAATGCCATTGAAAAAAGAAAGTTGAACATTACTCACAGTTTCTCTAGAAACAGGAGGTTCGGCTCGCCACACATGGACACATAAGGAGCACCAGGTGTTGGTCAGGAAGCAGAAACAGGAGCAGGGATGGGTGTGGGTCAGGGAGTGTTAGTTCCTTGTAGGTGTCCCATAGTCCTTTTTTTTTTTTTTTTTTTCCGGTCCGCGGGCCTCTCACTGGCGTCTCCCGTTGTGGCGCACAGGCTCCGGACGCGCAGGCTCCCTGGCCATGGCTCACAGGCCGAGCCGCTCCGCGGCATGTGGGATCTTCCCGGACCGGGGCACGAACCCGTGTCCCCTGCATCAGCAGGCGGACTCTCAACCACTGCACCACCAGGGAAGCCCCCATAGTCCATTTTTATGCTACTGAGGGGCCTCTGAAGAGTGACGTTTGACTGTGGACTACCTTTGTTGGTGGCCAATGTACTTCTATTGTGAAGCTTTGTGTTTTCTCTTTTACTTTTCCATCAAACTCAAATGAGGATGTAGTAATATGTATTCCTTACAGAGATGAGATTTAGAAACTAAGTTCTACAGTCTGTTAAACATGTGACCTACTAAAGTTTTCATTTTATGGTCAGAGTCCACCACAGAATAAAATTCCTACTGAAAATTTTAATATTAGAAAAGTTAGCAGGAAAAACCAACTCTGAAGAAAAGTTACAATTCATCAATTCATCAGGATCAGTTTCTATTATAGAAGCAAGGTAAGTAAAAGATTAAGAATAATGTATATTAAACATTCAAAAAGACCACCTGATAAACTAATGGAAATTACTTAAAAAATAAAACAAATTTTATCTAGAATAAGATTAATATACTGATAACTGTCCTCCTTAATCAGACAGGTGTAGAGTCATGTTAGGTAATTGTTTTAGCTGAAAATCAGTGATTCTTTTGGATCACAGCCAGCCTACAATTCATAATAAATTCCACAACTGATGGTTATTATTATACTGTTTTTTCTTCTTTATAATTATTGTCTTATTGAAGTATAGCTTATATACAGAAAAGTGTACAGATCATACAGCTGCAGTTCAGAGCATTTTCATATTGAAAGGCCTTTGTGTTTTTTCCCAGTCACTTTCCTCCTTACCAAAGATAATTCCTTTCTGCCTTGTATGATTATAGATTTTTTTTTGTTTTATACATTGATATAAATAAAATAATACAGTATTTACTCTTTTGTGCCTGCCTTTCTCTCCCTCCAACATTATTTTTTGATATGCATTTCTATTGTTGTAATAGTAGTTTATTTTTTATTGCTGTAAATATTCTATCATATGAATATATATATATTAATTTATGTAATAAACCACTCCTATGTTATATGTGGGAGAAATGTGTGGAATGTGCACCAAAGGACAGATTCAAGAATGTCCATAGCAGCACTAGTCTAACTTAAATGTCCATCAGCACATTCTCTTCCAGTCTGGTGGCTTTCCCTTTTCCTCTCTTAATGCTTTCTTTTGAAGAACAGAAGCTCCTAATTTTCATGTAGGCCTATTTATCAATCTTTTTTCCTAAGGGTAGTGGTTTTGTGCCTTACTCAAGAAATCTCTGCCTAGACCAAGGCTATTAGTTCTATGTTATTCTCTAGAAGCTTTATTGTTTTATGTCTCATATTTAGACCTGCAATCTACCTAGAATTTGTTTCCTATTGTGAAAGGTAGGGTCAAGATTAATTTTTTTCCTCTATAGATATCCAAATTAACCATTTAGTGACAAGACCATTACTCTTCAGTGTCATTTTTTCTACTGGTTTTAAATAATCCCAAGTAAATGGAGTCTGGAATTCCCTGGTGGTCCAGTCATTAGGATTCTGCACTTCCACTGCAACGTGCCCAGGTTCCATCCCTGGTTGGGGAACTAAGATCCCACATGCTGTGCAGGGTGGTGCATCCAAAAACAAAACAAAACAAAAAACTAAATGGAATAAAACCTAAGAACAATGTTGTTTTTTCTAATACCCATACATCTTTTTGTTTATGTACCTGGAATCTATGGTAAAAGATTTCTCTAATTTTTTTTTTCCTAGGCTGGACTTGTTTTTTTAGGTACATTTTAATGATCCTTAAACCAAGACGACCACAAGATTTGACTGTGGTCTTGGATTTTTGCCATGGACTTGAGAAAGCAACTTAAATTGGTTTTTGCGTTGCTTTTATTTCTTTTGTAAAAGGGAGAATGCTTGAGGTCAAACTTTCTTCCCAAGATAAAATGTATTTGTTGCTGAAAAAAATCTGTGCTTCCATAAAAAGAAACAAAGAGCAGACTTGTCACAGAAATGTAGTTAGCATCATGTAACTGGAAGACACTTAAGTTTCTTAGATTATTGAAAAGATGTAAACAGTTTTAAAAAGCCTGGATTTCCGAGGTTCAATAAAATCATACACTTTGCTTAGGTGTCAAGAGAGATACCCTTATAGGGTGATAGAGCTAAAAGAGTCATGTTCCCGTGTTCGGGCTCTACCACCAGATACTTATCAACTCTTCTTTGTTTCCTTCTTTTACCATTAAGTGATGCAGGCCAGTACTTATTTTTTTCCTGTTGTGACTGTGTCACAAATGTTTCATTGTACAACCTACACGCAGGTGCACGCCTGGGCCATAGTCTGGCCTCTGTTTATTAGTTTTATTCTTTTTTTTTTTACCTCCTATTTGGGAAACTTTCCTGAGGGCAAGAAAATAAAAGGCTGCAACATAGCAATGAACTTTCTTCCTCTGTAATTCATTAAATATAACTTTAAAGGTTAAAGATAAGTTTGTGACTAGGAAATGCAGTCAACTTAATCTACAACTTGTAACAACCGTATTTCATTGAATCTAATGCACCATCAATTGTAAGAAGCACCATCCTGTTAAGCACCAGTAAGAAAGAAAAAAAATGCTCTCAATGAAATCATGAAACATTAATTGTAAGATACATTCTAATTTTTAATATATTAAAACGCATAAAAATGTCTTGGAACCTATGAAATATGATAATCTTATTTGTTCTCTAACTAAATAATTTACAGCATCATATACAAGAAAAAAAATATAGGTATGAGCATGATAGTTCCCAAACTCATTGGAACTGCCTGGGAATTTCTGGATCCCTTCCCGGGCCAGCTGAATCAGAATACTGGAGGACGGGTCCAAGGAATGCATATTAAAAGAAACCAGCCAACAGGTTAAGAAACACTCCCCACTTGGCTCTGCTGGACTTTCGTATTTGGGAGCTATCAGAACAGAGAAAGCCTATCTGAGAATTGGCTTGTCATCTTTATCTCTCTGTTGTTGTTGCCTAATCTATAGAACCAGCAAAAGAGGATGTCTGTGGAAGAGCTACCCAATATGTTGCTTGTTTTTTTTCTCTTCTGTAAGAAGAAAATGGATTAATGGACTAATGCTTTTAAGATTTTCAAAAAATGAGGGTGTCGGGCTTCCCTGGTGGCGCAGTGGTTGAGAGTCCGCCTGCCAATGCAGGGGACACGGGTTCGTGCCCTGGTCCTGGAAGATCCCACATGCCACGGAGCGGCTGGGCCCGTGAGCCATGGCCGCTGAGCCTGTGCGTGCGGAGCCTGTGCTCCGCAATGGGAGAGGCCATAACAGTGAGGCCCGCGTACAGCAAAAAAAAAAAAAAACAAAAAATGAGGGTGTCAATGCTATTCATTCTGAAATTGATTCTTTTTTTTTTTTACATCTTTATTGGAGTATAATTGCTTTACAATGGTGTGTTAGTGTCTGCTTTATAACAAAGCAAATCAGTTATACATATACATATGTTCCCATATCTTCCCTCTTGCATCTCCCTCCCTCCCACCCTCCCTATCCCACCCCTCTAGGTGGTCACAAAGCACCGAGTTGATCTCCCTGTGCTATGCGGCTGCTTCCCACTAGCTATCTATTTTACGTTTGGTAGTGTATATATGTCCATGCCACTCTCTCACTTTGTCACAGCTTACCCTTCCCCCTCCCCATGAAATTGATTCTTGACAAAAGGTTTAAAACAAGTATTGAGCTGAGAGTTTGGTATTTTAGAAAGGAATAAATTAATCACAAGAACGATAGGATAGGTTTGATACTCTAACCTTTTTTTTTTTTTCAAGTAAGATTATGAGGTTAGTGTATCTTAAGTGCAGCAAGGCATTTCACAAGCCTCCTATGGTATCCTTGAGGACATGATGATGAAATATGTAGCATAATATTAGTGAATTCCTTTCAAGGCTGGCCAAATAAATGAAGCAAGGTTCTGTTCTTGACCCTAACTTATTTATCTTTTTAATAAATGATTTGATTGAAGACATCTAATAACACTTGTTTGTGCAATTTGAATTGTGACCAAAGCTGGGAGAGCTCACTAGCACTATAATCAATCAAACTAACATTGGCTATAAGATCTTGACATGCTGGAACATTCAGGGAAGAAATTAATTGAAAAACTGTGAGCTCTTTATTTTTGGTTAAAAGAATATAATTCGAAAAGATATGGTATATGTACAGTGGAGCAATCTGAATAAGTCCTGAGCATTTTAGTTGATCTGAAGTGTATCATAATTACAAGGTGTAACCTAACTGTTGAAAAGCTAAACACATTAGCATGCTATAGGGAAGCTCACCAGCTGCTTTAACAGAATCACTTTCTAATTCTGCAGGCTTGGCGATGGACAGAGAGGCTCCAGATAAGGAGGGGCTGCTGGACTTCACAGCTCTTCTCTTATCCTTTAAGAGATTCCACTGTCACCAACAAGCTGTACCCCATCTATCCTTATTCTGGCACAAGCCATAATTTAACTGAGGGCTCCAGGAAATGGGAGGGAATTTCCACCCAAAGACTACCATAAACAACTGGCTTCTAAGATTGGCTCTTCTCAGAAAACAGAACCCTGTCTCTCCTCAGGGTCCCCTGGTGCGACCTCCTGTCCAGCCATAAGGTTGTTTCTCCTTGCTAACCACCCATTTGCCTCATCAACCAAGAGCCCTCTGAACACTTGGAAGGACCCAGAGTGGAGCAAGGAAGACGGCCCAATTCTTTTTCATTGTGGATTTTCTTCCAAGTTATAAATCTATTCCCAGGATGCTTCTTTTCCATGGATAACTGGCACTCAAATGACTATTTCATGACCTGAGGCACCAATTTCTACTCATGTGATTGGAATGACAGTACACTTTGGCCTTAATAGGGCAACTATGTCATATCCCACTAGTCCAATATTAGTACAAGATACACACATATGGGCGGGGGTGTCCTTTTCATCAAACCGTATTATTACCTGAATTAAGAAATTATGTCTCTGATTTTGCAGTATACTAAATCTTGAATGTTAAATTCAATTCTGCCCATCAAAACTCAAGAGAAACTTTAACAAACTGCTGTGTTTCCCAAAGAAGGAAACCAGGTTGAAAAGAACTGGGAAAGTGAAGCTTACAGAGTAAAATGGGAAGATTTGATAGTTCTCTCTGTATTCCATTTAGATGAGGAAGCACTTGAAAGTTGTCTGAACAGTGTAATTAAAAAAAATTTTTTTATTTATTTTTCCTGCATTGGGTCTTTGTTGCTGCGTGCGGGCTTTCTCTAGTTGCAGTGAGCAGGGGCTACTCTTCGTTGCGGTGCGGGGGCTTCTCATTGCGGTGGCCTCTTTTATTGTGGAGCACAGGCTCTAGGTGCACGGGCTTCAGTAGTTGTGGCACACGGGCTTAGTTGCTTCGTGGTATGTGGGATCTTCCCAGGCCAGGTCTCAAACCCTTGTCCCCTGCATTGGCAGGCGGATTCTTAACCACTGTGCCACCAGGGAAGTCCAGAACAGTGTAATTTTTTTTGATTTACTTATTTTTGGCTACATTGGGTCTTTGTTGCTGTGTGCGGGCTTTCTCTAGTTGTGCTAAGTGGGGGCTACAACGAAGAGTAGCAGTGGTTTCTCTCATTGTGGAGCACGGGCTCTAGGCGTGCGGGCTTCAGTAGTTGTGGTGTGTGGGCTCGGTAGCTGTGGCTCACAGATTCTAGAGCGCAGGCTCAGTAGTTGTGGCACACGGGCTTAGTTGCTCTGTGGCATGTGGGATCTTCCCGGACCAGGGTTTGAACCCGTGTCCCCTTCATTGGTAGGCAGATTCTTAACCATTGTGCCACCAGGGAAGCCCCTCAATGTTTGTTTGTTTGTTTTGATAAAATAATATTTCTAGAATAATTGTTAATAACACTTCTTCAGGAATTTTAAAATGAGTTTAAATAACTATTATTTGGAAGATATATGTAGTGAGAAAGGTCTTGAGGTATAATCTAGTACAATTCCTTTGTTTTATAGAAGAAGAAACTGAGATTCAAAGAGGCCAAGTGACACGTCCAAGATTGCACATCAAACTTGTAGTTGAGCTGGAAGGAGATCGCAGTTGTTATTTTTTATCTCCCAGCTCAGTTCCCCTTCTATTCTAAAAAATGGTAACTGGAATTTTTGATGACAAATTAAACACAGGAAATTAATATTTCAACAAATGGTTAATAAGCAATTATCATAAGCAATTTTTCAACCTGATGAATGTGGAAACTTGAAACATTTGTTAAGCAAGTGAATGGTTCCCTGAGTCCATTTTTACTATACACGTACCCACTATCAATTTTTTTTTTTTTTTTTTTTTTGTGGTATGCGGGCCTCTCACTGCTGCGGCCTCTCCCGTTGCAGAGCACAGGCTCCGGACGCACAGGCTCAGCGGCAACGGCTCACAGGCCCAGCCACTCCGCGGCATGTGGGATCCTCCCAGACCGGGGCACGAACCCATGTACCCTGCATCGGCAGGCGGACTCTCAACCACTGCGCCACCAGGGAAGCCCCCCACTATCATTTTAATAGAATTCCTAAAAGGAATATGTTTGACAGAGTTAAACAATTTTATGGCATTTCTGGAATCACTAGTTATCTCACAGTTGTCATGGAAGGTGGGACTCTATTGACATAAAAGGAAAGTCTCAGAAGACCAGCTCTTCAAACGCTGAACATTGTTCCTGTTGAGATGTTGGCTGGTATTAAGCAACAAAGACATCTTGCCTTTTAGCATAAGCATGAAGAGGTACTGATTTGGAATATTAATTATAAAGATCACATAATGAAGAGAAAACATACCTATGTATGGAGCAAGGGAAAGTTTCTTATGTGTAAACAAAATGAAAGTTGTCATGAATTGAGGGCATTTTCCATTTTTCATTCATATTGATAATATATAGCTGCCTTTCCTACAGTCTACTTAAATCCAATTATGAAAGGATTTTTTCCAATTGCTCTGAGAACAGGAAAGAGGCAAAATTAGTATACCATATTCTCAATAGTGTTGAAATGAAAGAAAAATTAGTGTTTTTCTGAGAAAAGATATTTGAGTAACGGCTGAAACTGGTGAAGGAGCTTTTATTTAACAACAATGACACACTATTCATTAAAACAACACGTTTTTTTAAAAAATTAAGAAAGCATTACACATTTCCCTGCACCCAACTTTTTCTGGTATCAACCCTGGATGCATGGATTGGCAAGTTTTACATTTCTATTCTTTTTATCTGCATTTATGTTGCTTAAATATGAAATTGAGTTTGTTACTATATAATTATTTCCTGAAATTTTTTTAGATTTTTGTGCTAAATGAAGGCAAAAGGAAATGCTGAAGAAATGATGCGTTTTTTTAAGTTAGGAAAGATATATTAGATAATCCTTTTCTTCTCTATTGAAAAAAATGTTCCTGATGTGTTTTCAACTTCATTAAGAAAAAGTAGCATGTGAATTATATAAAAAACACTAAACATAAATAATAATATTTATTTATTGCTTATCATATTCTAGTAGGATCTTGAGTTTAGTTTTTACTCTATTTTATTATCCTAACAAAATTCTTGGAATAGTCCTGTGAGGTAGCTCTTGTTATCCCTGTGTCACAGGTAAGGAAACCCAGATTACAGAAGTTAGTAAATGGCAGAACTAGGATTCTAACCCACACTGGCTTCAATCTAAAACTTTGCTTTTTAACTTGCCACTCTTCCCAAGTATGTACAGCAGAACTGTAAAATGCAAGATCATTTTGGATGGTGTAGGCATGAGTATTTTTTATTTTAAAGAATCGTATATTTACTTGAAAGCATTACATTTACATTCTTACTAGGTCTCATGAGATGTGAGGGAACTGATCAAGAAAAGAAGGATCTTAATAGTTGGAATGATGCTATCTGGGAAGATTTCGAGAAAGCTAAACCTCAAAATTGCACAGAATCATCTACCTCATCTCTTCCATATCTTTTTTGTTTTATTTTGTTTTGCGATACGCTGGCCTCTCACTGTTGCGGCCTCTCCCGTTGCGGAGCACAGGCTCAGCGGCCATGGCTCACGGGCCCAGCCGCTCCGCGGCATGTGGGATCTTCCCGGACCGGGGCACAAACCTGCGTCCCCTGCATCCGCAGGCGGACTCTCAACCACTGCGCCACCAGGGAAGCCCTCTTCCATATCTTGAGGGAGCAATTCCAACCTCTTACTTTGCCAGAAACAGCTAAATATTTCCCTTAAGAAAGTGTTAACTTTTAAGTAGATATAAGAATACAAATTTACAGAGCCTCAGGGATAAAATGTAGATTTGGATTATGAAAAAGAAAGGTTCCAACCAGAACTGAGTAATTTATACTTTTTAAAGTCTCAGTTATTTCATTTATTCTTTCCATGCAATAATTACTTATGAAAAGCTATTGTGGTGAGGAACCACGTTAGAATTTAATCCCTTGACTTCAAGAAGATGGTACAGCAGGGGAGTCAGAAAGTAATCTAAAGTAATAATTTCCCAGCCAATATATAACTGCATTTGTAACGTGTACTTCCATGGAATGACCTACTGGCTTACGAACTTATTCAAGGGTAACGCTTCCCTGATGCGTTGGAATCGCAGGGGAGCAAAATTTGCCACTCAAAATGTCCTCTTGGCATGCAAATTATTTCAAGCCGAAAACAATCAAGGCCCAAAGACTCAAGAATCTTTGACCTTTCCCCCTAATGGCCTAAAATAATTTAGATAGAGGACCTGTTTCCAGAATAGAGCAATCATCAGTGATACCTGCAAAGACAATGGATTAGGTGTGGTGGGGAAAACATGGCAGAGCTTAGAGTCTACTCTGTGTCCCTTTGTCTCTGCACAGCCAGCAAACATCTATTCACCAAACATTTGCTTTTCTGTCACAACGGGAATTGTCTTCCTCTCCTTTGAAATTCCAAACACGACACTCAGCATCCTCTTTTGTCTTTAGCTGAAGATGCTATTTAAGGTGAGGGCTTCGGCCATTTTGGTGAGTTACTCAATTCTCCTGGGTCTCTCCCTTGTATACATGTTATTAAACTTTTGTTTGATTTTCTCCTGTTAATCTGTCTCATGTCAATTTAATTCTTAGACCAGCCAGAAGAACGTGGAAGGGTAGAAGATTTCTTTCTCCTTGACAGAGTTAACCAGGTAGAAAAGCAGGGACAAGCAATCTAAGTGGGCAAAATAGCACATGCACATGTGTTATGGTGGTGGGGATAAACCAAGGAGGGACTTTAAGGCCATGGTGATTGGACTTCCGTGGTGGTCCAATGTTTAAGACTCCAGGCTCCCAACGCAGGGGGCCCCGGTTCGATCCCTGGTCAGGGAATTCTTAGAGCCTGCATGCCGCAATGAAGATGCCACAACTGAGACCCGGAGCAGACAAATAAGTAAATATTAAAAAAAAAAAAAAAAAGACATGGTGGCTAAGGTGGGGAGGGCAGTGAGGACAAGCGGGGTACAATATGAGACTAGCTCTGTTAGGGAGCTTTGCCTTTATAGGTAAACCTCATTTCTTCTGCAAATGTCAGTTAGCATTTTATCACATTTGTGCCCCTCCTACCCTCTCGCTGTGGCTTCTTTGTCTTTGGATATAGGGTATCTTTTTTGGTAGGAACCAGCATTTTTCAGCTGATGATTGTTCAGCAATTCGTTTGTAAGGAGAGGTTGAGATCATGTCCTTCTACTCCACCCTCTTGTCATTTCCTCAATTAGCATTTTAATTGTGATGTTTAGTTTTAATTGTATTTATTTTTTAACGTTACCTTTTTAGTACATGCAATACTAGTTTTCCTTTTGCAGTAGTAATATTTTTATTTTACAATCTACTAATTTAAAAATAGGATGAGCTTTAATAATTTTATAATCAACAAGATTATAGATGTGCAGAGATTTAGAAAAAACTATGAAGGTGGTATAGACATGACTCAAGTTTGAGAAACACCCTACTAGGCCAGTGTTTGGCAAGTTATGGCCCTTGGGCCAAATCCGGCTCTCCAGTGCTTTTGTAAATAACATTATTGGAACAGAGTCACACCCATTCGTTTAGTATTGCCTGTGGCTGCTCTCCCCTACACTGGCAGAGTTGAGCAGTTGAGACAAAGAATATATAGTCCAACAAACCTAAAATACTTACTATCTAGCCTTCCGCAGAAAAAATGTGCTGACCCCTCTACCAACCCATACAAAATGTAATCATTACAATCATGACTTTATAAGGCACAGATACATTTAACAGCCAAACTTGTCCTTTCACTATATTGTCCCTTTTCTATATTCAAGATAATTTTAGTGCCTTTCTACAGATCAAGAGCCTTCCAGGACCCCTAAGGCTTGAGGCCATGTGAGAACACTGGGCTATTATGAGAGTTTCTTTGTTTACTCTTTGACTGGATGGATTCTGCCTTCTCAAATTCTGTTTGATCAGAAACACTGTGGCACAATAAAAGGAGCTGATGAATTACTGAGGCCTTGAGGCTCCACTAAAGATTAGAGTTAAATGTGCACTTCAAAGGATCCCGGTGAAGCAGGAAACATAGATAGCTTTGATTTCTAAATGCAGAAGAGGCAAGGGAATTTAGGGTGAGGGAACTGGAAACGATCATACTTAAATGAGCGCTGGGAGAGCAATGTAGGGATTGCTTCACCTGGTGGTCAAGGTTCTGCTGCGCTCTGGTTTCATGTCCCTTTTCGGCATAACAAATATATTCTGGGTACATCTTCCATAATCCGTGTCCTTGTAAGAAGACATTGCTCCTCATACCTGTGTACGTCCTGAGCACTGTTTCCAGTATTTGACATTATCAACTCACTTCATCCTTACATTTACCCCATGAGGTAAGTACTGTTATTATCCCTGTTTTACAAAGGAGGGCACGGAAGCACAGAGAGGTTTAGTAACCTGCTCAAAATCACACGGCTGATAATAGGCAGAGTGGGGATTTGAACTCAGAATTTGATTCCAGTGCCTGTTTTTTTTTTTTTTTTTTGCGGTACGTGGGCCTCTCACTGTTGTGGCCTCTCCCGTTGCGGAGCGCAGGCTCCGGACGTGCAGGCTCAGCGGCCATGGCTCACAGGACCAACCGCTCCGCGGCACGCGGGATCTTCCCGGACCGGGGCACGAACCCGTGTCCCCTGCATCGGCAGGCGGACTCTCAACCACTGTGCCACCAAGGAAGCCCCCAGCGCCTGTTTTTTAATCACTGCCCAACTCTGCCTCTATTCTGACCTGGACACCTAGCTGAAGGCACAGTGTAAAAGTCATGTTACCAAACCAAACTTGGGTCTGCTCACCTGTGTGCAGTAAAGTCAATCTGACACCAAGTTGTGGTGAAGGAAAGTGCAATGCTTATTGCAAGGGGCCAAGTAAGGAGTCCAGGGCAGTGGGTGCTCAAAACACTCCCTGATGGGTTTTTGGAAAGCATTTTTTTAAAAAAGGCAAGGTAGGGGAGGGGGAGTCCCAGGGTATGAGATCAGCTCATGAACAGTTCTCTGGTTGATGGTGAGGCTACAGGGGTTAACATTATCAATCCCTAGGTGCCAGTAGATCTGGGGCTACGTGACCATGGTCATCAAGTCGTTAATTTCTACCATTTGGTGGTGATTTTGGTATCTGTAAAATAGCTCAGGAAATATGCATCAGATACTATTATCTAGGCACTTCAGAGAGGAGATAAAGCTGAGGATGTGGGGGAGGGGTCTGTCCCCGGGAAGGCCCCATAAGGTCCTGCTCTGTTATAGTCACACACCTATACTTAGGAGGCAGAGTCTTCCTTGAAGGTGTTGATCTAAGACAAATTGACTGGGACCTCCCTGGTGGCGCAGTGGTTAAGAATCCGCCTGCCAGTGCAGGGGACACGGGTTCGAGCCCTGGTGTGGGAAGATCCCACATGCCGCGGAGCAACTAAGCCCACAAGCCACCACTACTGAGCCCACACGCGGCAACTACTGAAGCCTGCACGCCTAGAGCCCGTGCACCACAACAAGAGAAGCCACCGCAACGAGAAGCCCGCACACGGCAAAGAAGAGTAGACCCCACTCGCCACCAGCTAGAGAAAGCCCACGTGCAGCAATGCAGCCAAAAAATTAATTAAAAAATAAAGTAAAGTAAAACAAATTGACTGCCAGTTATTTCTCCAGTTAAAACGGGTTTATTTGGGATCAGCTAAGAACTGCAATGCGAGGTCTGCAACCATGGTGAGCCATGTGCAAGACCCCAGCAAAAATGGAAAGGTGAACTCTTTTATAGAGGGGAAAAGGAAGTTAAGACGGCTCTGGTAAACAAAGAATCCATGGCTTTTCATTGGCTGAGCTGTGGAAGGTGGCTATGCTCACCACTGTACCACCAAAGCTCATTGGTTGAGTGGTGACTGTCTCTCATTGGCTGAGCTCTTGCCAGGAGAAAGGTGGAGGCTTTCTTCTTCCTACTGGGCTCTGCCATGTCACAGGGAGAGAGAGCTCCCCATTCTGGTCTCCCGACTCTACTGAATTGAGGATTCTGTTTCTTAATGTTTTACAAAGAGATGAATATTCTTCGTGTCAATCCCTGAAGAAGAGACTGGTTTAGGCAGGAAGCTGGACGAGGAGGGCTGGCCTTAGAAAGGCTGCAAAAGGAATTCCTGTGCCCACACCTGGTATTTTTCTCTTCAGACTAGACTTTTAGGGAGGCAGAGGTTCAGACATTAGCTCTTGGATGTGGGTTGTAATGGTCAGCCTCTCTGTGTGGAAACAAGGCCTTGAACAAGGACTTTTAGGTGAACCACAAGAAACGGGGAGATGTTGGAAATTTCTAAGTGAAAAAGTAATATGTGTGCTTTAAAAGAAAAAACAACCCTGGAGCTTTGTTGAGGCTCTATTGGAGGGACTCTTGTAGAGTCAAGTACATGCTGTTGCAAACCTGCCCAGAGGAGGAGCGGGGAGAGCACGGTGGGTGGTGGGTACCACCACCCCTGCTGCGGGGAGGGCAGGGGAGACGAGGCTGGAGGGCCACCAGTTTGGCAACTTGGAGCTCATTGGTGACTTTGACAAGAGCAGTTTCCATGAGTGGTGGAGACAAAGCCTAGTTAGAGTGGGTTCAGGAGGGAATGATCAGTAAGAAAGTAGAGACTGCAAGTTGTTGGGGCCCAGGACAGGCCACCCCAAAATATGCCTCAGTGGCATGTTGATTATTTTAAAGTTACTTAAGAAATGGCCCATGTAAGAGGGACACTTTGACCCTCCCCTCTGTCTCCATGAAAGCAGGAAATAAATCTCCCATGTGAAAGGTGCTCTTCCAGTAGCCAGAGGTAGAAAAAGGTCCTTATCATCAAAGATAGGGAGTTCAGGGCCAATAAGCCTGTATAAACAAAGCTCGTTACTTCACTATTAATTTACCACCCAAACCCAAACTTTGCTTAAATGTCTTAATTAATAAGAAATTAAGCACTCAAACCTAAGTCTTTGTCCTGTCAATTCCTCTCAAATTTATCGTTTGTCTTAAAAGTATAAAAACTACCTGCGTTAGCCACTTCTTAGGTCCTATTTCTATGAGATCTCTGTGTGTATGAATTAAATTTGTTTCTCTTTCTCCTGTTAATATGCCCATTTTATTAATAGTCCAGCCACAAGAACTCAAGAGGAGTGTGAGAGGAAAGTTTCCCCCTTCCCCAACATAGGGTGGAAATCTCTTTCGTGGAGTTTTGTTGTGAAGAAGAGAAGTGGGCAGTAGGTAGAGAGAATTGTAAGGTCAGGGCAGGTTTTATTTTGTTTTGTTTTATTTATTTATCTTATGTTTGTCAGCTGATGAGACTGATCTAATGGAAAGAGAGAATTTGATGATATAGGAGGTAATGTGATTACCTGTAAGAGCAAAATCCTTGATTAGGTAAGAAGTGATTAGAGGCAGTGTGCAAGCCCAGGAGTTGGTCTTATACTGGAACACAGTTGTTTATTCTTAAGAACAAAAGACCAGGTGGGAACCCTCCCACAATAAAGTCTGTCAATGTTTGGGGGGGGGGAAAGAAAAGAACAAAGGAAAAAACAGAATATATGGATTTGTACATGCAGGGAGGTTGATACTTGGATGTAGAAAGATGAGGATACACTCTTCTGACTGCCTTATTTTCTCAGTGCATAAGAAGTAAAGTCATCATCTGACGTGAGAAGGGAAGAAGAGAATCAGATTTGAGGGGAAAGGAGAAGCTACGTGTGATATTGTGATTTAAAACAAGGGATATAAATTTGGTCTTTGTCCTGTTTCTCGTACAGAGCTCCTAAAACCCTTGGAATTTCCTAAGTGATGAGAGCAACAAAGGTGTATCTTGTTATGTTAATGAGGTGACTTTCGGTCCAAGTCTAAGGATGGGGGTTGGTTGCCAGGAGAACCAACCAGGTGATTAGAGGGTTGACACTTTCAGTCTCACCCCATCCCAACCCCCTCACCTCCAGGAAGGAGAAAGGGCCTGGAGGTTGAATGGATCACCAAGGGCCAATGATTTTATCAATCTTGACTAGGTAATGAAGCCTCCATAAAATCCCAAAAGGACAGGGTTTGGAGAGCTTCTGGGTTGGTGAACACCTGGAGGTGCTGGGACAGTGGCATGCCCTATGCGTCTCTTCGGTCTGGCTGTTGCTGAGTTCCATCCTTTCATAATAAACTGGGGATCTAGTAAGTAAAGTGTTTCTTGGAGTTCTTCGAGGTGTTGTAGCAAATTAATCAAACAGTGGGGAGGGTTATAGGAACATCTAATTTGTAGCTAGTTGGTCAGAAGTACAGATGACCACCTTGGCTTTCGACTGGCATCTGAAATGGGGGGAGGATGCTGAAAAGCCAATCTTGTAGGACTGAGTCCTCAACCTGTAGAATCTAATGGTGTTTCCAGGTAGATAGTGTCAGAATTAAAGTAAATTGAATTCTTGGACACTGCTAGATCTGAGAATTGCTTATTGAGTGGGGAAGCCTCCCCCCACCCCGACACACACCACACACACACACACACACACACACACACACACATACGTACACACACACACTGTCGACGGAAAAAAAACTGCACAACGTGAGAGCTGTGAGTTGAGTTTTATTTGGGGCAAAATGAGGACTATAGTGACAGCATTTCAGAGAGCTCTAAGAAACTGCTCCAGAGAGGTAGAGGGGGAGGTCAACATTATATGTGAGTTTAGTGAAGGGGGTGTCCGAGAAGTCAGGCACACATTTGACAGAGGCTTGCTGCCAGGAGCAGATGTCACTGTTAATGAGTTTAGTGCTTTTCTAGATACCAGGAGATGCAAAAATTGGGCTCATAGAATCTTCTGAAAACATTTATCTAAAGACCAGTTCTGCCAGTTTTTTCCAGAGCACAGAGTGCCTCATTCCTGATCTCCACCCTGAACTCCTTTCAGGGGGTGTTGAAGGTCAGTAGCTGCAGCAGCTCATGATTCAATTCTTGTAGAGGTAGATGGCAAGTGCCAATTTGCAGTTGGCAACACACACACACACACACACACACACACACACACACACTTTGGAATTGGGTCCAGAAACACAAAAGACTATGAAACAGTAAAAGAACTATTTGACTAGGGAAGAGTATTTATACTGCCTGCCAGCATTGTGGTCCACATGAGTTTTGAGTTCTAAACTTAATATAAGTTCTCTTAGCTTCTTTCCAGCCATCATTAGCTAAGTGAAGGCATGGATGGAATAGGCTGAGAGTGTATATTTCCAGGTTTGGATTTTAGAAAAGATGGACAAGAGAGAGAAACAGGCAAGGAAGGGGACGTTGTATGTAAGTGAAGGAGCTAGAATATCACCCCAAAATATGCCTCTTTAGCACAAAAATTATTTTAGGCTGAAGGCAATTAAGAAGTAGGAAATGAAAAAACTCCCCCTTTTCTGCCTTAAGGCAAGAAATAAATTCTCCTTTTACTAGAGACAGATTCTTATCAGCACAGTGACCAAAGGAATCTGCAACAAACCATGTTAAACAAACACTTATCTTTTTCGTTACTTCTTTACCATTTATTACCCCAAGCCCAAACCTTTGTCTTGTCAGTTCTTCACAAATTTGTTTCTTTGTCTTTAAGGTGTAAAAGCTTCCTGCTCTGGTCGCTTCTGTGAAAAACTACATTTCTGCTGTTTTAAGCCACCAAGTTTATGGTAATTTATTACAGTAGCCCTAGGAAACAGATGCCATCGTATTATTATTAATGTGAGGATTGTTACTCTAAATTTTATTGCAAAGCTTAGTTGAACATGGGCATCTCTTGTGCTCCAGGCTTCAGGAGAATGCATTATTCAGAAGAAATGGACTTCCCAAATGAGGAATAGATATGGTGCAAAATCAGAAGTTGAAACACAATTTTACATCCTAAAAACCTCAACAGTTTTAGACATTACAATAACCACTCTCTCATTAGGGCAGATGGGTGATTTTCAGCTGGGGAGGGTGCTACAGGCTTCTAATAGGTAGAGACTAGGGATGCCCCTAAACATCTTACAATGCACAGGATAGCTTCCCACAGCAAAGACTTATGTGGCCCCAAATGTCAAAAGTGATGAAGTTGAGAAGCCTCAAGGTAAATGTAAATATAGTGCCATGAAGTTCCTATCACTCTTACTTTTCAATTTGGATGTAGCACAATTGTTGTTTTAGGGAAGAAAAATATTCCTTCTATCTTTCTTGGCTGGTCTAATAATCAAATTGACAAAAGCAGGTTAAAAGGAGAAAAAGAAAGCTTAATAACATGTATAACTCCTGTATACATTGGGGAGACTCAGGAAAACTGAGTAGCTCACCAAAATCACCAAAGCCACCACCTTAAATAAAATACCATCTTCAGCTAAAGACAAAAGAAGATGGGGGGGGGGCGGGGAGTCAGTTATGGGAGGTTACCAAGAAAAGTACAGTAAATAAGGGTAAGATTGTTATGCAAATTTAAGTCATTCCCTTCTGCATTGATAAGAGTTTCTAGAGATGAAGTTATCACACTCTTCCTGATACAGTGAAGGAGACACCCTTACAAGTGGAGATTTCTCTCTCTTTTTTTTTTTTTGCGGTACGCGGGGCCCCGTTGTGGAGCACAGGCTCTGGACGCGCAGGCCCAGCGGCCATGGCTCACGGGCCCAGGCGCTCTGCAGCATGTGGGATCTTCCCGGACCGGGGCACGAACCCGTGTCCCCTGCATCGGCAGGCAGACTCTCAACCACTGCGCCACCAGGGAAGCCCTCTCTCTTTTTTTTAATTGAAGTGTGGTTGATTTACAAATTGTGTTAGTTTCAGGTGTACAGCAAAGTGATTCACTTATACATATGTATTTTTTTTAGATTCTTTTCCATCATAGATTATTATAAGATATTGAATATAGTTCCCCGTTCTATACAGTAAATACTTGTTATTTATTTTTTAGATAGTGGTGTGTAACTTTTAGTTACACACTCCTAATTTAACCCTTTCTCCCTTGCCCTTTGGTAACCATAAGTTTGTTTTCTATGTCTGTGTGTCCGTTTCTGTTTTGTCAGTAAATTCATTTGTATTATTTTTTAGATTCCACATATAAGTGACATCATATAGATATCTCTTATACAGGTAAATGTCTCTTACAAAAGGGCAACTTGTACTCAGTTTTCAGAGCTTCTCCTGTGCCTGCAGTTTCTTAAAAATAACCAGTGTAGGGCTTCCCTGGTGGTGCAGTGGTTAAGAATCCTCCTGCTAATGCTGGGGACACGGATTCGAGCCCTGGTCCGGGAAGATCCCACATGATGCACAGCAGCTAGGCCCATGCGCCACAGCTACTGAGCCTGTGCTCTAAAGCCCGCAAGCCACAACTACTGAGGCCCGTGCGCCTAGAGCCTGTGCTCCGCAACAAGAGAAGCCACTGCCATGAGAAGCAGGCGCACAGCAACGAAGAGTAGCCCCCGCTCACTGCAACTAAAAAGAAAGCCCATGCGCAGCAACGAAGACCCAATGCAGCCAAAAATAAATAAATACATACTTTAAAAAAAAATAACCATCTTAAAATAATCCTCTGCCAAAGAAGCATATTTTGGGATGGCAAATTTTGCTCACCTGCATTAGTTATTTCAATATTCAGTATTTACATTATTATGACTGTTTACTGCTGAGCCAAGTAATGTACTATGATTATCATAGTTTCCTTTTCACATAAATTTTGCTTTTCATGAAGGCAGTTATCGCCTCATCTTTTTTTCATTTATTTACTTTTCTTTGTAACTACTGTTAAATCCTCCCACATACTCCATTAGTGTCTCAACATAATTTCCACCTTGTCAAACTTACCAATTAGTCCAAAGTTATTTCTTCTCCTGGAGAAAATGTTTTCTTAGGGCACTCTGTTTTCATGTTCCATGTTAGAAAAGGCTGTGAAACAGGCTCAGAGAGGTTAAATGTGCAAAAGTCACACAGTTAGTGTATAACAGAGCTGAAACTTAAACTCAGGCAGGGCAAGCTGTCCTTTGCCTTTACTATTGGTATCTCTGAGGGAACCGTTGACCAAAACTGCCTGCATTGGCCAGGCACCGATGGTAACCACTTGCATGAGTTGTCTCACAACAGGAGGTCCTGATAAGGAACATGGTGCTGCCACCAAAAACTAACCAGGAGAATTCAGGAGGGACCACAAGGAGGGAGGAAACACCAGCCCATTGATATTGTCCTACCAACCTCCCAGAATCCTTCGCACTGGAATGCATCTTGGCTGAGAGATGTGCACACCACCAGGAGGGACCCTGAATCAGACCAAATATGGGCCAAGCAAGATGATTGCCTAGAAACAACCCAGAAATTAACCCCATCACCATAAAACCTGAGACTGTGGCAGAGCAGTTCTCTTGGGTTCCCTTAGCCTACTGTTCTCTGCCTGGGCGCCCCTTTCCAATAAAGTCTTTTGCTTTGTCAGCATGTGTGTCTCCTCGGACAATTCATTTCTGAGTGTTAGACAAGAGTTTACTCTCAGGTCCTGGAAGGAGTGCCCTTTCCTGCAACATCTCTGTCAGTTATCTAATGCCAAAATAATTATGTGTAACAAACTACCTCAAAACTCAGGGCCTCAAGAAACAATCATTTCTTATTTCTCATGTAACTGAGGTTGGCTAGGCTTGGCTGGGGCAGTTCATCAGAGGCAGATGGGCTTCATTTATCTATAGGCCATCTCAGGCATGTTCCCATAGGGACAGCAGAAATGCAAGAAAAGAAATTCAATTGTACAAGTGCTTTTCAGCCTTTGATTATCACCACCTCTTAATGTTCCATTGATCAAAGCAAGTCATATGGCCAAACCAAAGTCAAGGGACAGGAAAATTCAGTTCACCCGTGTGTGTGTTGGGGGGCGGGGGGGTAGGGGCGGGTAGGGAGCAAATATTTATTAACAATAGTGGGAGCTACCATACTGACTAGCCCACATACAAGGGGGAAATCCTTTTGCTACAGAGTCTAATATAGTTTTGGAGCATAAAAGCAAGTCATTTGGGGCTTTCTTGGTGGTGCAGTGGTTAAGAATCTGCCTGCCAATGCAGGGGACAGGGGTTCGAGACCTGGTCCAGGAAGATCCCACAAGCTGCGGAGCAACTAAGCCCGTGTGCCACAACTACTGAGCCCGCGCGCCTAGAGCCCGTGCACCGCAACGAAGAGTAGCCCCCCCCCCACCGCAACTAGAGAAAGCCCACGTGCAGCAACGAAAACCCAACGCAGCCAAAAATAAATAAATTAAATAAATAAATTTTTTAAAACAGCAAGTCATTTACAAACATTTTTGTAAAAGCATCAGAGTAAGACAATAACTGTCTATAAATGACAAAAGACTTAAAAGCACAGTTAAAGACTTGGTTACAATGCAATTGTCAAGAAAATTTGGCTATTTCTGTGACATACAACATTTTAAGATAATAACTAGAATTATGACTGACAACATACCAGGACATTTCAAATTTTAGGAATTTCATATAATTTCTGGAACATTTATATTAGTAATATTTACCCATACAATATAACCTAAGAAGGTTTATCATTACTCATTTGACAATGTTTTCCATGTAATTTAAACATACAAAATAAGCCTAATGAGTTTAATATCTTTCTTGGAGATGTTTGAGGCCCTCTGAAGCATCCCAAAGTTAGCTAGAGGCCAAAAGAACTTCATTTAGAATTTAACTTGAGGAATTTTGTCAAAAATACCAAAAGGTTGTAAATGTTTGGCCAAGTAGGATCATGAGTCACTGTGAAACAATACTTATTCACTTAACTAAAGCGACAATACTGTAAAAGACTTCAAAGGCAAATGAAGACAGCTGCAACCAATTACTTAAGGGGTAAAGAAACTTTACAATCTGTACAGGAAGCCAGCCGGAGTTCCAGAGAGTAGCTGTCTGTCAGGGAGCTGTTTGCCTTCTGAGGCGAGCAGTTTCCCATTATTAATTTGGTAGCCAATTACAGATATGATCTGAACAACTTTCTGAGGGCAGTGTGATGCATCGAATGTGTGCTGCTTCTGAGTCTAGCTCCACAAGGAGTTACCCATGGGTAGGTCTAACTCTCTTACATGTCTCGGTTTCTCCCTCCAACAGTCTAAAACTGCCGCGGGTGCTCAGAACACTAGGTGATCAGCTCATTGTGCATCTCTGGGAAGGAAAATTTACTTAACGGCGGTAGTGGGATATTCTCTATTCAATGTCACAAGGATTCATCCTCAGACTCTTCTACTAGGTTCTTAGTTGCCTAAGAATGATATACAAGTGATAGGCAAGTCCATCAAAATATCTAATGATTAATACGCATAAGTCAACTTACCTTGAGACATCTCAGTTAGTTGCCTTTGCTAATGCATAATGTCAAGGAGGAAAAAATTGTTCTCTACCTTCTTGGTTCTTCTTCTTCTTTTTTTTTTTTTCCAAGAAGGTAAAAGGATTTAGTAGCCCATTTCCAGGATAGGGACCTGGGAGCAGTGGCTGGGTTCTGTGTTCTCACATTCAGAGGAAAGAAAAGGCAGCAGTGAAACCTGCCTGGTTGCTCTCACTACATAGCTTTGTGCTCACAAAACCTGTCCTTTCCTCCTGCAGGGAGGACACAGGGCTGGGAGGGAGCGAAAGTCTTGGCTTTACTCTTTTTTTTTTTTGTAAATCTATTTATTTATTTATTTTTGGCTGCGTTGGGTCTTTGTTGCTGCGTGAGGGCTTTCTCTAGCTGCGGAGAGCGGGGGTTACTCTTTATTGCGGTGCGTAGGCTTCTCATTGCGGTGGCTTCTCTTGTGGAGCACGGGCTCTAGTTGCGTAGTTGCTGCACGTGGGCTTAGTAGTTGTGGCTCGTGGGCTCTAGAGTATAGGCTCAGGAATTGCGGCGCACAGGCTTAGTTGCTCCGCAGCATGCGGGATGCGGGATCTTCCCAGACCAGGGCTCCAACCCGTGTCCTCTGCATTAGCAGGCGGATTGTTAACCCCTGCGCCACCAGGGAAGTCCCCTTAGCTGTACTCTTGCTGGTCTATAAATTAAACTGACACAAGACAGATTAACAGGAAAATCAAACAAAAGTTTTATAGCACGTATACATGGGAGAACTGAGTAACTGGACAAAATGCCTGAAGCCCTCACCTTAAATACTACCTTCAGCTAAAGACAAAAGAGGGTGTTGGTTTGGTGGTTAAGGTCTTCAGAGAGGAAAAAGGCTATTCACATGGAGATGGAAAAGCAAATGTTTCGTAAACAGATGTTTGCTGGGCCCTGCAGAGACAATGGGACACAGAGTGTACTGATCTCTCAGCTTTTCCAAGTTGACCCTACCACACCTAATCCATACTCTTTGCAGATATTTCTGGTGAAAGCTCTATTCTGGAAATGGGGTATTTATCTAAATTCCTTTAGGCACTTAAGGGGGAAATAACAAGAAAAATGTCCTGAGTCTTCTGTTTCTTAAAAACAATCTAAATTAAATCTCATGCCAAAGAGACATTTTGAGGTGGCAAAATTTGCTCCCCTACAATAAGCAATTTCCTTATTTCTAACCATGAATTCTTAGAGAAAACACGTAAGCATTAAAATCAGATTTCAATGCAGTAATGAGTGTATCAAAATACTTCAATTTAATTTTTTTCTTTATTCTTATTCTCTTTTGTAGTTTTTGAATTTTGTGCCATAAAAATGAGCATACCCATTTGAAAAATAAAATGTTATAAAATTTGGACTTTCCTGGTGGCGCAGTGGTTAAGAATCCTCCTGCCAATGCAGGAGACACGGGTTCGATCCCTGGTCCGGGAAGATCCCACATGCCACGAAGTAACTAAGCCCATGTGCCACAACTACTGAGCCCACGGACTGCAACTACTGAAGGCCTCGCGCCTAGAGTACGTGCTCCACAACAAGAGAAGCCACCACAATGAGAAGCCCACGCACCTCAATGAAGAGTAGCCCCAGCTCGCCACAACTAGCGAAAGCCAGCACGCAGCAACAAAGACCCAATGCAGCCAAATAAATAAATAAAATTTAAGTAAATAAATAAAATAAAATTTAACTAACTTATCTGAACCTTAAAGCAGAACATTAAAGTATCTTGCTCTTAGACTAAATATTTGAATGATAAAAATACACAATTTGGGGCTTCCCTGGTGGTGTAGTGGTTGAGAGTCTGCCTGCCGATGCAGGGGACGCGGGTTCGTGCCCCAGTCCGGGATAGATCCCACATCCCGTGGAGCGGCTGGGCCCGGGAGCCATGGCCGCTGAGCCTGCACGTCCGGAGCCTGTGCTCCGCAACGGGAGAGGCCACAACAGTGAGAGG
>NW_006799025.1:375751-422781 GCF_000442215.2 Lipotes vexillifer | reverse complement strand
AAAAAAAAATATATATATATATATATATACAATTCAATTTTATTCCTAATTAATATTCCTAGAGTTAAACCATATCCATAATTTAAAACTTATAAAAGGCATATTTTAAAAATATGCTACTATAACATGCTAATGTAACCATTCCTTAGGGACCACTAAATAATAAATAAATTCTAGAAGAAAATAAGGTCACTTGCAAATTTCTGTTTGAAAATGTTAAGGGCTTCCCTGGTGGCGCAGTGGTTGAGAGTCCGCCTGCCAATGCAGGGCACACGGGTTCGTGCCCCGGTCTGGGAAGATCCCACATGCCGCGGAGCAGCTGGGCCCGTGAGCCATGGCCGCCGAGCCTGCATGTCTGGGGCCTGTGCTCCACAACGGGAGAGGCCACAGTGGTGAGAGGCCCGCGTACCATTAAAAAAAAAAAAAAAAAAAAAAAAGAAAATGTTAAGCAAATTATCTTAAGATATGCTTGTCTGTTAAAAACTGTAAAAGGGTTCAGCTGTATAAATCATTTAATATACCATGCAAAGTAATCAAAAGAACCCCCAGACTAATACAAGAAAACTATTAATATATATTTATATGTGTCATGTTTATCAGTTAAGAGGTAATAGTACAAAAATGTTATTTTTCTATGATGGTGTTTTTGTTTTAATATGGATATCTTTTAACTCTAAGATAAGAGATAATAAGATAGACAAGTAGAAAAATAAAGTGTTTATACACAACTGTAAATCTAGTCTATTCTACTACTAAATCCTTCCCTCTTCCTTATTTGCACGTCTATAGCCTACAGCGGCTAATTGGATGTTTTACTCCTTTTTGGACAATGTGAAAATAGGTCAGGTACCATGACTCTCCCCAGTTAGGCTGGTAGGTCAGAAAATTGTAGCACAGGTTGGTCTGCAACGGGCTCAGAGTCAGATCATATACAAAATCTCTGGAGTAGAAAAATAGGGATTTACTGGAGGAGTCACACAGCCGTTAGAGCTGGGATTTCAACCAGCACATCTATGCCCTCCTAGAGAAGTGTCCTTGACATAGCTCTGATCATAGTGCTTCCCTGCAAGCTGCAATTAGAAGGGGTGTCTTACCTCTGCGGCTAAAAAAACACATTCTGAAACCCAGCTTGTAGCAGCCTGAGGGAGGGTAGTAGAGGGTGGGAAACCAACAGTCTGTGTGCCTTGCTTGGAAGTGCTGCATCTGCTTATTTGCTGAGCCCAGGTCCTGGAACTGGCCAGCACCAATCTTCAAAGACCTGCCTTGTGTTGAGATTACTCCTAACACCACTTAATTTGCAATTGCCAGTATTTGCCTTGTGCCTCTCAATGGGTGTGAAAATATTCGGATTGTCACGCTAATTAGAATATCTTTTGACAGCTGCGCTTTCTGGGGAGTGGGCCAAGGAAAGGCCCCTGGGCACCCTAGTGTCCCCTCCAGGGAGCAGATTTGTGACCTCAGGTGGCCCAAGGTTAGTCAGTTTCCATTCACAGGTACCTTGAGGTGCTTTTTCAACCTCACCTCACCCTGAACCATTACCTTACAAGATTGTTAGGCACTTTTGATCTTTAAATATCACACGATATATGCAAAGCATTTTAAAAGAGGAAGCAAACCAGAAAATGGCAAAGTGAATGTTTATTGAAGTAAAAAAAAAAAACAAGACAAATAAATTATGCAAGCTATCTGTTTTACATAGAATACAGCAAAGTCATGGGAAGTTTTTACATGTGGCAATTCTGTCAGTCTTGACAGGACTATGTTTTAAGACAAAAATATTAGAGACTTCCCTTGTGGCTCAGTGGCTAAGAATCCGCCTGCCGATGCAGGGGACATGGGTTCGAGCCCTGGTCCGAGAAGATCTCACATGCCGCAGAGCAGCTAAGCCCATGTGCCACCACTACGGAGTCTGAGCTCTAGAGCCCGCGAGCCACAACTACTGAGCCCGAGTGCTGCAACTACTGAAGCCCGCATGCCTAGAGCCCATGCTCTGCAACAAGAGAAGTCACCACAATGAGTAGCCCGCGCGCTGCAATGAAGAGTAGCCCCGCTCGCCACAACTAGAGAAAGCCCGCGTGCAGCAACGAAGGCCCAATGCAGCCAAAAATAAATTAAAAAAAAAAAAAAAACCACAAATGTTTGATCAAAATATAAAGTCCTGGGGATGTAATGTACAGCATGCTGACCATAGTTAATAACACTGGATTGCATATTTTAAAATTGCTAAGAGAGTAAATCTTAAGTCCTTATCACAAGAAAAAAAATTGTAACTATCTACGGGGACAGATGTTAACTGGACTTATTGTGGTGATCTATTTGCAATATATATAAATATTGAATCATTATGTTTACACCTGAAACTAATATAATATTGTATGTTAATTTTACCTCAATAAAAAAATACATACATAAAGAAAGAGATAAAGAAAAAAAGAAAGAAAAGGATGAGGATGATGCAGTGGTTCATCTCTCACATACTTAAGACTAAAATCTTGCCATCACAGTCCCTCCTGTCCCTCTTTTGCTGTATCTATTAATTCTCTGGAACCTACTTTCCAAATAACTTTCTCCTATCCATTCTGCTACAGCCTTAACTCAGAACTTCAGCGTTTCTTATCTGAATTATCACATGGACTTCCTGGTTTCTCTGTCATTCGCTATTCTCTCCCTGCTAATCAGAGTAATCCTTCTAAAACCCGTATCTGCTTACAGATAGTTCGCTCTCCTGTTTCAATTAACACCCAATATCCACAGGATAAACCCAAACTTGGCATGGAATACACATCTCTCCATCGCCTGACCCCTATTCCAATTTTACCTGGGAGCCACTCCTCCCTTTATTTCCTTCCTCCCTGACTCTAGCAGAAATACACCCTCTGCTCTCCATCACCATCCCAGTGAACTTTTTGTCCTTATGCTTGATTAAGGACAGAATTTGTGAAAAATCAATTACCTATTCCCTTGTGGTTACAGAAAAAGGGCACTTAATACACACTCTCATCACTAAACAGCATAATTCCAATCAGACTTTTAAAGAAGTCTTGAGAGTCTGGAATTTTGAGATAAATAAATGTATTATTTATGAAGGTTTTTAAAGAACCTAACCCCCATAGATAAAAATGTACTTAAAAGTTTCTATTAAGAAATGCCTCCTTGTACTTATATGAAGTTAGATCTGGCCTATGAGCGGAAGTTCAATTTCATACACGATAGAGAAAACACACAGCAAAGGCTAATGCTAGCTATGGAATAATTTTTCATCCCTGAAAACTCATAGCTAAGTCTTCCTCTCTAATTTGAAGCCAATTTTTAATCGGAAGTGAAGAGTCAGTTTACACATTTACATACTCAATTTTATATTTACCTATTTAATCTTCATGTGAAAATTTTATGTCATTTATTTGGTCAGTAAAGGGAGAATCCAAGGAGAACTGAACACAGAAGGATAAGATTAATTTAAATCTTAAATGCCAACTGGGGCCGATCCCACAGGAGCGGGTCATCCATTAATCAAAGAGTAACTGATCACGGTGGGGCCCAAGGGTTTGGGGCCGTATCCAGGTGACTGAATTCCGCAAAGAGCCCCAAGGGGGAGCAGGGAGAGCAGAAGGCCAACCCAGAGGAAAGTCTGAAGTCTCTAAAAAGAAAGGGGTGAAAGAGATTAAAGGGCTCTAAGAAGTGCCATCAGATGCTGGGAAGGCACATCCTATTGTTTCTGAACAATGACAGGCTTTCTTTACAACCTTCCCTTTCACTTCATTCCCATATATTTATTCACACGGATACATGAAACTTGCACTAACACTCATTTCCTTCAAATAACACAAAATCTTATGTTTGAATTTCAAAGTTTTGTTCTCCTAGGAGCTTTGCTCTACACTGATACAGAGGACTCTGCTTTAATTTCAAAGATGTACAGTTAGTTTACGTTTCTTTATTCTTTTATTCTCCATTTTTCCAATTTCCTCCTAATTTCATAAGGAGAATCAGAAGTGCAGTCGTGTTAAGAAGAGCCTTCCAGGACTTCCCTGGTGGCGCAGTGGTTAAGAATCCACCTGCCAATGCAGGCAAAGAAAGCTCAATACCTTGTTATCTGTGTTTTCTATTTTATGCCACCAAAAGCAAAACATCACATAGATAAGCATATCTGAAGTTATTTATAGATCATCTAGAAATAATATTAGGAATTTATGTTTCTGAAATGAATACCCTATAAATTAATGGAAATGTGGTTATGTAATAATAGTTACAATACCTTGAAAATTGATTTTGTACACTTGAATACCCTGGTCAAGTATTTTAAATGTTAATCTAAAAATACATTCTATGAAATTAAGTGAATTGGCTCTCAGTACAGTTGCCCTTTAAGGCCTCTGTCTCAGCTGTCAGAAAGTCTTGGAGACACAGTGTCTGTGTTCAGATGTTTCCAGAGAGCTAATTTTCTGAGTAACAAATAGACAGACTTTGAAGAAAAAAATAAAAATGGGGAGGGGCTCACTTAAAAAATCTGTGTACAAATACCAATAAAAGTTAAAATTAGGGATGGATGAAATAGAACTTGTCCCTAGAGAGAATTAAAAAAAAAAAACAATGATGAATTTATTATGTAACATTGGAAGGATAAAACTAAGAGGAAGCTCCTTCTTTCTTTTTTCAGATATTCTTCTCGCCTGTCTAATGATACAGCCCTGAACTTTCTGAGAGACACATAATGTTGCTTAAAAAGAATACTGAGGGACTTCCCTGGTGGTCCAGTGGTTAAGACTCTATGCTTCCACTGCAGGGGGTGCGGGTTCTATTCTTGGTCCTTGGTCGGGGCACTAAGATCCTGCATGCCACGCGCGGCCAAAAAATTTAAAGAAAAAAGAATACTGAAATGGAGTCTCATTCTTGTCTCTTATTAGCTGTGTGGCAGATAAATTTCAATGACTTCATCTATAAGCTATAAATAATAATAATAACAATAGTAACTATAATACCATACAGAGTCATTGTGGGAATTAAAAAAGAAGAGGTGGTATGAACTGAATTGTGTTTCCCCACCAGATTCATACGTTGAAGCACTAACCCTCAATGTATTTGGAGATACAGCCTTTACAGAGTTACTTAAGGTTAAATGAGGTCATAAGGGTACGGCCCTAATCTGATAGAATTAGTGTCCTTTTAAGAAGAGACAGTGGAGAGCTTGTTCTCTGTCTACCATTCGAGGACACAGTGAGAAGGCAGCCATCTGCAAACCGGGAAGACAGCTCTCACCAAAAGAGAATCCTGCCAAACCTTGATCTTGGACTTCTGGCCTCCAGAACCGAGAGAGTAAATTTCTGTTGCTTCAGTCACCCAGTCTACGGTATTTTGTATGGCAGCCTGAGCTGACTGATACAATAAGGTAGGATATCAAGGGTAGGGTCCATGTCAGACTTGCTGATATTTAATCCCACAGCATTCTCAGTGCCTATTATCTAGTAGGTACTCAATAAATCTTTACTGAATGAATAAATGATTGAATCAAAAAATAAAAGTTAGTCATTACATACAAATTTAAATTCTCTTTGAGCAGAGCTGACTTCAGACTTTCTCTGAGTTCTTTATTGGATTGCGTATGTTAGACAGCATGAAAATCCAGTACAGTGCCAACCCCAGGAATTTCTCCCTCTCTATACTTTCCTTTTTCCTCCACCTGTCTGTGTAGGTGTTTAGAGAATGCAGCTTGGGATCCAGACTGCCTGAGTCCAAATCTTGTCTCTATCACTTGTAGCCTTGGGCAAGATGGTGGCAGTAACAGCATATGTAAAAACAGAGATAATAATAACCTACCTCATCAGGTTGCTGTGAGAATTAAATGAACAGACACTTGTCATGCTTAGAAAACAAATAGCTTAATCTATTGACAGCACCCTCCCTTCTATGCCTATACTCCCCCTTCCTGAATATCTTGAAATACAGCGGTCATTAACTCTGTTCTTAAATTTACTTTAATTTTAGGACGAACTTTATGTGCTGACCTAAAACAAATAGACTGCCAGATATTTCTCCAGCAAAGATGGATTTTTTTCAGGATCAGCACAGAATCACAATTCAGGGTCTGCAACCATGGCAAGCCACATGCAAGTTCCCACAAGGCAAGGGAAGGAGAACATTTCATAGAGGAGAAAAGGAAGTTGGGAAGGCCACAGAGTAAACAAAGAGTCCATGGCTTTCCATTGGCTGAGTCCTTGCCCGGAAGGAAGTGGAGTCTTTCTTCTTCCCACTGAGCTCTGCTCTCGTTGCAGGGTGTGGAAGCTCCCATCTCTATTTAATTGCAGTTTCTGTTCATTAATTTTACAGATGATACCAAACACGCCCTCTCCTTCCCCTCTTCTGTTGTTGGTGCTATATCACATTCTCAGGATCTCCTACCTATCTGACCACTTATTCCCATATCTCTTGCAGGCTTCCTCTTTCTACTTTCTTTTGGAAGTCCTCAAGGCTCTGAGTCTACATTCACTTGGCCAGTTGCATCTGCTTCTCTCTCTCAACTTGTACAACCATCCTATCACTACACACTCTCTATTCTGACTCTTAAATATCTCTCAAATCTATATTTCAGGCCATCTCCACTGTCACAATCCTGGTCCAGCTCTCCATCATATTTCACCTTTTGTATAACAGCCTCATAACTGGTCTTTCACTACCTCTAATCTTGTCCTCTCCGATCTCAGTTTTTTTTTTTGGTTTTTTTGTTTTTTAAATTAATTTATTTGTTTATTTTTGGCTGCGTTGGGTCTTTGTTGCTGCGCGCGGGCTTTCTCTACTTGTGGTGAACAGGGGTTACTCTTTGTTGCGGGGCGCAGTCTTCTCATCGCGGTGGCTTCTCTGGTTGTGGAGCACGGGCTCTAGGCGCACAGGCTTCAGTAGTTGTGGCTCGCGGGCTCCAGAGCGCAGGCTCAGTAGTTGTGACGCACAGGCTTTGCTGCTCCGCGGCACGCGGGATCATCCCAGACCAGGGCTCGAACCCATGTCCCCTGCATTGACAGGTGGATTCTCAACCGCTGCAACACCAGAGAAGCCCTCAGTTTTGTTTTTAAAAATGCAAGTTGGATTAGTACTTTGCCTGCTTAAAAGCCCTAATTAACTTGTCAACACCCTTAGGAAATGGTCCTCCAAACTTGAATGTGCCCATAAACTTCAAGACCTGCCTTTTGCCTACCCCTCTGGCTTCAGGTCTCACTCATCCCTCCGTTGCTGTCCTCAAACAGACACAACGGGCTTTGAGTCACTCGGCACTCTGGCACTCACTCTTGACAGGTCTTTGAGCACATTGGGCTCTCCATCTAGAACCTTCCCAATATGCTCTCCAGTCTTGGTGGCTGCCCCATGGTCTCCTCCAGCAGCATCTTTCTGTAACACACTTTTGTTTTAAACTCCTCATCCTCTGCTTGATGAAAGAAGAATTGCTTATGTCTTATTTACTTTTTAACACACAGTACACATTTAAATAGTTGTTGGCTAGATGAATGAATGAACTCTTCTCAATTTTCCTTATGCTCATTTTTACTCCTTTGGGTCAAATGCTTTCATCTGTATGATGGTTAATTTTATGTATCGACTTGGCTGGGCCACGGGATGCCCAGATACGGGGTCAATCATTATTCTTAGTACTTCGGTGAGGGTGTTTTTGGATGAGTTTAGTCTTTAAATCTATAGATAATGCAGATTGTTCTTCCTAGTGTGTGTAGGCCTCATCCAATCAGTTGAAGGCCTGAATAGAATAAAAAGACTGACCTTCTCTGAATAAGAGGAAATTCCTCCTGTTCAAGCTGGGACGTTGGTTTTACCTGTCTTCAGATTTGAACTGAGGCATCGGCTCTTCCTGGGTCTTGAGCCCACTGGTCTTTGGATTGTAACTACATCATTGGCTCTCTGGGTCTTCAGCTCGCAGACCCACCCTGCAGATCTTAGGACTTGCCAGCTTCTATAATTGTGTGAGCCAAATTCTTACAATAAGTTTGTCTGTCTATCTATCTATCTATCTATCTATCTACCTATCTATCTACAGCCTGTTGGTTCTGTTTCTCGGGAGAATGCTAACACAATCTGCCGATAATATATGAGGTTGGAAATGCAGCATGAAGGGAATCAGATTCATAGATAATAAAACAAAAATATTTACTGCTGGACAATAAAACTGCCACGAGCAGCAGTTTTCTAAATTTAACCAAGTTTGAATTTTATTTTCATTTCTCTGTTCAAAAATTGCCCCAATCCAGAAGGTCATCAGCAAAAACAGTAAATGAAAATCAAGACGCATCAGTAAGCTGCAAACTGAGTAACTCCTTCTTTAGGGGGGTGTCATCCAGTAAAACATGCACTGCCAACCGGTTCATATTTAAAAATTCATATTTCAGAAATAATGTTTTAAAGGGTAGCTAAGTTTAAATAGCCTACAAATTCAAACAAAAAACAAAAAACAAACCTATAATGTGGCTAAACTCTCTTAGAGAACGACCTGAGTTCTGTTAAAAGAAGTTGCTCAGCAGAGAATGAAAGACTAGGAGAAGATTAAGCAATTTCTACCTTTTTTCTAGGTACATGGTGGGTCTTATTTATGTTCCACAAATAAATGTCCTGTTGAAGTCACATGTTGTCACCTGGCAGCGTTCCTAATTCCTGCTTCCACTATTGAATTATATCTGGCATGAGAATTCAGATGTTCACCAAAAAATATTCTTTGAGCACCTGCTCTGTGCTAAGTTCATTGCTAAGTGTTGAGAAGACACAGAGAATGACATATGCCTGCTCCCAAAAGATGAAATTAGAAAATAGTAGGAACAAAAGAAGCAAAGAGTGAATTCAATGGCAACTTTTCTGTTCTTCACTCTATTTGCCTTCATTTCCCTCTAATTCACTTTAAGGCCCTGTAATGAGTATGTGATGAGCAGATTCTGGCCAATTACTTATATCAGAATGTACAGGTCTATAAAGAGGACCACCAGCTTAATTGGAGTCTATAGGCGACAGACTTAGGGGATGTAGAAAATTCAACTGAAACAGTGATGTGACGGAGCTGCTAAAAAAGCTCATAATGCTTACTTTTGTTCTACATTTGTAGAAATAAAGCATCTAGATCAAAGTAGGCAATAGTTTTACCACTGTATATTTTATTATATATTGCTGAATGATCTTGGATATTTAGCCTGGAGTAAGTCAATTAAGACACACTTGGAAACTTTCTTCAAACCTTTGGTCTTCTGTTTATCTATGGATGAAAAACTTGGGACACGGAGTGAAAGTTACAGATGGGGTCTTTTCTAGCTATCAAGGCATATAACAAAGAAATGAGTTGGCCTGGGGGATCTGAATAAGTACAAAGATTTCTATCAGAAGTGATCAAGAAAAGGATGGATGGACACCTGTCAAGATAACCTAGAAGAACTTATTCTTTTGGCTGGGAGTTGAATCATGACATTCGTTACCTCCTCAAGCTCTAAAGTTCCATGATTTTAGATTTCAGTAAGTTGTAGACTGTTTACCCGTGCATTGGGTAGACACATCAATGACACATTATTAAAACTTTTATAGCATGTTCAATAACATCATTTCACAAAAAATAAACTCAGAAATCTCATTAAATAAATATCGATACAATAAAGTGTACATTTTGGTACCCAACCAAACTTAGCCTGTGCAGTATTTCATGAACATAAAGTTTTCTTTGTAATTCAAATCTTACATGGTATAAAGACCTAGAATGATATTTATAAATGTGAATTATTTTAGCCAAAGAAAAATAACACAAGGTCTCTCTAAGGCTATTGAACACTCTCCCTTTCAATGTATCTTTTATTTCTGCCTTTATTATTCTTTTGTTTCTGTTTTATTTGCTGAAAATATCACTACAAGTCAGTACAATGATAAATTTTGTTAAACTCTTGCTTTTAAGTACTTGGAATGGGAATCCTTGTTCTGATGTACTCCGGGGAACTCTTCTATTTATTTTTTCTTCCTGTCCCTTCATTGTTTCTAATAAAAGGTTAAGACGGAAATAGTTCCCCTTCAGAAATATACAAGGGCGTATATTCAATTTAGTTTTTGTTTCTAGAAGTTAGTGCATAATCAAAATTATATAAACTTTCTGCATGTTCCTCTCCATATTATTTTCAAATATTTAAAGTTTCAAATCTGAGATCCTTTGAGACTACTTTTATTTTCATCATGCATGGATTATAAATAATATGTTAATAAAATACCTTGTATGTAATACAAATATTTGTTGGAAACCCATCAAAAGTTGGTCTAGTTCTCTCCTTAATATCGTAAGTATAATCTTTTTTTGGATGGGAGGGTTGATCCATGGCATCCTTCATCGTTTCTGGTTAACTAATTGCTTCTGTCATACCTGTGTCTTCTCACTTCCTTTCCTGATGAAGCTGTTTAGGTCTGCCCGGGAAGCTACCATGAAACTCTCCCAGCCATAGGTGGACCTGAGCAACCACCAAAGGCTTTTCCTGGGTTGAACCAGGTTGAGATTCCAATGACGCAAACAGGGTTCCTACTATTTAATCTTTTACTCCTATGCCTGCAGCCAATGTTGGTTTGCTTGTTTGTTTGTTTGTTTTTCTGAAGTAATTTAAATTATACTCAAAGCTCTCAAAGTCCTATTGCTTAGACTCAGTGAATGGAGCATCATTTGAAAAGATATGATAAGTAGACCATAAGTATCATGGTAAGAGAATGAAATACTGATTTTTTTCTTTTAAATAAAGAGAAAGGAGTGTCTTAAAAAGTGTTTCATTGCAATACGCAAGCAGGCTGACCAGTATATATTAACTCCTGGAAACTTTGAGAAGTTTCCTTCACGAATAGACAGTGGGGTTTATCATCTCAGCTTTAACACTTTTCCCCTCATTTAGTCTTTGCATGAAAAACACAATTAATGCTGTCTTGAAAAGTCCAAGCTGAGTTGAGAAACCATCTGTCAGAGATGTAAGAAATTCCAGCCTTGGATGGAAGGCTGGATGTTATTCATCTTCGTGGTTTCTTTCAACCCTTAATTCTTCTTAATTATGGTAAAGATATATTTTCTTCTAAATGGGAAAGTTGATCCATGTGACTTGGATTCTAACAGTGGATTCTAACAGAATTTTTAAGAGGTTAAGATAAACATCAAACTTTTCTGTATATCAAAGACCAGCCTCTGTCTCTCTTGCTCTCCCCCTCTCTCTCCCTCTCTCTCTCTCTCTAGGAGTTGTCTGGTCATTTGTTTGACCATTTCTGAAAAGAGAACTTAAAAATTGAAGAAAAAAGTCTCCATATTTACATTCTCTTTATATTAAGAAAAAAAATCTCTAAGGAAAATTTTCTCTATACACATCACAGGTTAATTTACAATTTGGGTTGCTAGCATTGCCTGTGTGATAGCATTGCCTGTGTGATAGTTTCATGTCTCTGTGTTAAAAATTAGAAAGAGGTCAGTTCTAATGAATAGAGGTCCACACAGACAAGTGTTGTTTCTATTGGTTCTTCTCGTACCAAGTCTAAGAATAGAAAGGAAAAAAAAAAAAACTGGCAACAGAAGAGAACCATCTTTTACTGCCATCTTTCCCTTCAGCATAAACTGAGGCATGTGTTTGATAGAGGGAAGGGAAGTGTGCTTCTTAAAACTCTCGCTCAGTAAAGGATATTAGTTCCATTAAGCACTGTTGGAAAGTATATTGGAGATAGTATATTTAAAATTACTTTAAAAGGTAAAGGGTTTTTAATGCCTTTTAATATAAGCAAACATTGATTTTATTAAAATGCCTTCAGATATTACAATACAATGACTTATTTATCACTCCAAGTCTGTATCATGTGTATAACTTCCTTTCCAAGTATACTGATTTTGTGTATTTTGGAAGTGGAGAGAGAACCAAAGCAGTCTACCAAAATTCTTCCTCACCATCCTTCTTAAATAGAACCAGGTCTATCATGACAACAGAGACTATTTCAAAACAGTAGAAATTATTGTTATTTTTTAAAGGGATAGGATTAACCAATTAGATGTTTCTTAAACAACAAAGAATGTCATATTTTTCTAAGCTGTGTTTGACATAAAATGTCAAATATTTATAATAAAATATTAAAGTTAAGTAGTGAAATGTGTGAAATATTGAAAGGATTATCAACTTTGTTGGAGTCCTTGTATAGCATAGGAATGTCTATATTCATTGATAACATGAAAAACTTAGCATTTCTCTTTAGATTGAAAGCCCAAACAGAACTGATTTAAAATTTAAAGCACTTCTAGTAAGAAATTTCAGCACTGTGTAAGTTAAACATGGAGTGAAAACCATATTTATTACTTTTTTTCCTCATGTTTTTCTGTTAAGAACTTTCTTAGACTCTGAGGTGTTTAACTGAACTCAACAAATATCTGCAAAAATTTAATTTTAATTTTTGGGCTGTTTAGCTCTTACAGTGAAGCCAATTCTGAGTGCTATATTAAATGTATAGCAGTAATTATATGTATTTTCCTTGCTTGTGATATGAGGAATCTTGCATTTCAATATATTATTCTTATACTCAAGATCATCTGACTTCAAATGAGGAACTCTATTTCAGAGCACCGCTTGAATATAGACTATCACCCACCTGGGGATTAGAACTAAGCTGATTGTCAGTTATGCAACCTGGTATTAGTGCCCTTGTTATTTTCCACGGAATAAAAAGGCAACATGAAAGAGAGTCTTTGCTATTACTGTCTAGCTTGTATACAGCTGCCCTTGTGTTTGTCATAGTGCAAGAGAAGAGAAATACAGATTGTAAGGTGAAATCCATAGAAGATTCAAAATCACTGTGGTCAGTAGATAGAGGCATGACAGCCATGCTGTTAAGAAGAGACGCTGGAGTCCAGTGTACTTGGATTCTATCTATTGATAAATAGCTGTATGACTTGGATAGTTACTTAACCTCTTTGGGCTTCAGTTTCTTTGTCCTCATGTAAAAGGAAAGTTGTTAGAGGTTTAAGTAAATGTGCGTGTGTGTTTGTGTACATATATATGTGTATATATATATACACTTATGGTATATACATATCATATATGATATGTATGTATCTTTAATATGTATCATATATGAACCTTAAGGTATACATTACTTAAAATTAAATACATATATACTTGAGATAGATACATATATATTCATTTAGGATATACATGGCTATGTACACATATTCACTTACAATTATACATATATGATAATAGAACAGTTCTTGGCAGGTGGTAAGCACTACTTAACTATTTATTATTTTATTGCCTTATCATTTCTACGTCTGAACTACTAATGAGTAATGAAGTTGATTGACCTGATGGTTCTTTCCCTTCTCTGCTTTTTCTTTAAAGGTTCCAAGTTGCAGCAAAATGTTACTTTTAAGAAGTTGAGTAAACACAGAATGAGAAGCCCTAAAGCAAGGTGCTGAGTTAATAGACAGGATAATCACTTCCTGAATACAGATGAACGAGCTCTTTGCAGAACTAGCAGGGGGACTGTTAATGGGCTTTTGTTTTAGAGAGGATGGATTGAGAGGCCTGATGAGAGCCCTCACAACATCTGCCTCTCTCATTGCCTATCACTGAAACAGTAGCCTTGCAAATAAGTATAATCACATATAAATCAAAACACTAGACTGTGAGCTCTATCAGGACAGAGATTTTTGTCTGTGTTGGGTTACTGCTGTCTCCACAGGGTCCAGGCAAGTGCCTGACAAATAGCAGGTTCACAATAACTATTTCTTGAATGAATTGAACGAATGAAAAATCTTGACCTTTCCTTTAAATAGGATTAACATGAAAAGCAAAACAAACAAAATAGCAGGATTTCCTACTTCCTGATGGATTTCTGACCCCAAGAATGCTGGTAAGCAGATTAAGCAGGGCTGAGGAGGAGCATGTGAATGACAGCAGTGTGAATACGTACATTTAGCAAGTATTCCAGAAGCTTAAGGCTTCACAGGAATGTGTGGTGTGGAGAGGTGCCGCACTAAACTCTGATTCATGCACATGTGACACATATGAATTACAAATATTTTGTCCAGCATCTAACTTTAGTGTCTATACTTATACTTTTTCTCTCCCCAGGTTTTCAGAAACCTTTTTTACAAAGTGATACTTTTACTCTCTGCAAACATGTAGCTTACTTTCTACTCAACCTTTGACTGGCTATTACTATCAGTGTGATAGGATCTATTTCACAGGTGGGGTTTATCCTATAGCATCACTTATAGTTTACCTCACGACCTCGGACTGCAGATTAAAATAATATAACATTCTTAGAGCTATGCCTGACTTAAATCTAAATGCATGTTCATTTTTACCGTCATAGCAAACATGTTTTTGAAAACAGAAAGAAGTCCCTTTTTATAGCATAGGCAAACTAATAATTTGAATAGGAATAGATGTTCATTTATGCACACCATAAGTTTTCCTAATTTCCTTTGTAATGAAAACTGAGAAGGTATTAGTCATCCTTGGGTGAGCCATACTCAGTTCTACTTGACTTTTCTAAATATAACAAAAACACAGCAAATAAATTTAAAGTACATTATTAATTGATTAGATATGATTTCTTAAAATGGTTTACATCATCTCTTTTAACTTCCATTCTTCCAAGCTTCCAGACGAGTCACCAAAAAGCTATCATTGATTTATAGTGCACATTACTACATCAGACTTGGCCCAAGAAATCTGTACGGGCCCCAAAGGAAACAGAAAAATGTTTACAACTGAGCCATGGCAGAAATAGGCTGAAAACACATATCTGTATTCTCCAAAAACAATTAGGGCTAATGTAATTAAGGTGAATATTCCGGTTCATTTTATTCCATGGAACTGTTTCACTCTTGAAGCCCCATGTAGGAAAGAGTCTTTATGGTTAGAACACTACTGAGGGTGGTATAATTTTGCTTGGCCCTTGTACACGTAAACATTTTACATTATTGCACAGGGACAAAAATTTACAGCCAAAGATCTGATTACAGACACAGGATCTGATTAAAGTTAACATACTTGGCGTTTAAGGCTAACCCACATAGGAAAGCAATCATTCCCAGGATGGAGATAAAATATCTTAACACAGTGTTACCTGTCTGAGTTGCTAGAAAAGATTTCTTATCTAAAAATTGATCCATAGCATGTGTTTTCAAATTTGTCAGTCTCTTTTCATTTGTGTGCTAGACAGAGGCACTTTAAGAGCTATTAACTGTAGTCTCAGGAGTACAAGACTGGGTTTCAGCAGTCATTGGTAAATATGGCAAGGAATTAAAATGACATTGGATTAAAAAGAAAGTAAACAAATCATTAAATCAGAAAATTTCACCAAATCTTGTAAAAATCACTGGTCTCTGAGTTGAAGAACTTCCTCACTTAAAAAAACAAAAAAAAAAGAAAAAGAAAAAAGAAAAATCAGTGGCTATCCCCCCACCCAAATAAGTGAATACTACAGCTTTCCGATGTTAAGGTATGATGGCTTTGCTGTTTGGGCTAGTGAGGGTTTTAAAATATTGACGAGTTAAGTACTTTGTTTCCAGCAATATTTCAAAGTACTGTAGTATTATGCAGAACTTCCAAATAGAAAAACTAAAATATCGAATAAAACAGGTTGAAAAAGTTTAGTAAAATGTATAAAAATTAAAAGGCTAAAACACAAAACCAAAACCAAAAAAACCTCACCGCGTTTTAAGTGTGTAAAAATAAATCACATTCACTCATGGAAATCCAGTGACTGTTTTTTTTTCTTTTTTCTTTTGGTCTTAGTTAGTTGGTACGTACTGCACCTGCCACAACACGTTGGAAAGTAGGTCCTGGTACACACTAAGGAATATCCAACCAGGTAAATACATCAGGGTGATAAGGCCCATGAAATTGAGCGGATAGTGAGAATAGTCCCAGGAACAAGCGCCCCAAGTGCGGAGTCCCAGACCCCAGGACAACTCCCACGCGTAGATGAAGATCACGTAGAAGGGCACTCGCTTCCAGGTGCCCCAGCCCCGACTGTAGTGGAGGTGGAAGTAGAGCTTTTCCACCACGAAACTGCAGCTGCCGTACATAAAGAAGGACCAGAGAGACGTGTGGCCGCTGCTTGTCCCGTCCCCCTGCCCCAGCAGGTTAAAGAAGAATGTGAAGAAGATCTCATCCAAAAAGCCGTGCATTCCGAAGAAAAGAAAGCGGAGCAGGTCCGGCAGCCCCTGGCTGGGGGCTCCTCCGGAGCCCCTGGGGCCGCGAGGTCTCCGCCGCCGGCCGCCAGCTGCCGCAGGGACCCTGGCGCCTGCAGGGGCGGGGGCCGCGCCCCGCAGCAGCTGTTGGTGCTGCTGCTGCTGCTGCTGCTGCTGCCGCGGCTGGTACCGCAAGCGCAGGAAGCGCTTCAGGAATACTTGGCAGTGGTAGAGCGCCAGCACGTACTGCAGCGCCAAGTCCAGCGCCCACGGCGCCGCTGCGCCCCCCGGCCCGCCGCCCTGGCTGAGCAACGCGCCCGCCAAGGTCTGCAGCCCCACGTGGGCCGAGGGGTAGAGGAGGAAATTGAAGACGAAGGCGCTGGGGCAGCGCCGCTGCTGCAGGTAGACCTTCTCCAGGGCAAAGTGGGTGAGCGAGTGCAGGAGGCAGTGGTAGGGCGAGGAGAAGCCCAGCATCCGGAGGTCTGGGCTGCGAACGAAGCGCCGCGCTGCAGACAGGAGCACGTCCAGGGTGATCCCGTGCATCCCGTAGAAGTAGAGGCGCATCCAGGCTGGCAGCGCGGCGCCCTCGGCCGGCGCTTCAGCAGTGGACAGCGGCTCGGGGCGGCTGACGGCTGCCTCGCCTTCCCGCCCGCCAGGGGCCCCCGAAAGCCTCGCTGCGCCACTCCTCCGCGTGGGACCCTCGTCGTTCGCGTCCCTGCCGGCCATCGACTCAGAGGCTGCCGGGGCGCCCGAGCCCGCGCCACCGCTGCCGCCGCCGCTGCCGGGTGCGCGGAGCTGCGGGGCCGAGAGGCCGAGCCCCGCGCCGCCTCCCGGACGCTGCCGGCCCCCGGGGGGCGCGCGGGGAGCTCCGTCCCGGCCGCAGCCGGGCGGCGGCCGGAGCTGCTGCGATTGGGGGACCCCGCCGCGCCCTCGCCTCCAGTCCCGGGCGAGGTGCCGCCGGCCAGCGCCCGCGCTCACCCTGCGCGGCCTATCGGGCGCCGAGGCCCGGCGAGGTGCAGTGGCGCCGGGGCCGAGGGGAGAAATGCAGAGGCTGGTGCAAACCCCATCTCCTCCGCGGCGCAGCCCCGCCGCCTCTGCTGCAGGTTCTAGAAGCGTAACGCGAGCAGCGACGCCCCTTCCCCCGGCCCTCCCCATGCCCCTCTCAGCTCGTGTCGACCTCTCCCGCCTTCGCAGTCCCCCCTCCACGCCCCAGCCCTCCGCGCCGAGTCCCGCGGGGGTCCGCTGGGGAAGGCCCGGCCCTGCCTCTTCGACCGCGTCCCACGCTCCGCACCCGCTCCCCGCCCGGGCCGGAGGCGTTTGCTGGGGCGGAGGCTCCGAGTGGAGAAACACCCAACAGGTGTGACTTTGAGCTGGTGGGCATCCCTTTTATCGAGGAACCAGGGCGAGGGCCTGGCTGGCGGAGACGAATGGCCGAGTGCCACCGACCAGAGGCTGGGCCTGAGACTGAACTATGGTGCTGTATACTTAATGTCCTTATTCAAAGCCAGCTGTGTCCCAGTCACAGAATAAACGGAAGACTGCAGGCCGGCCCGCCCCTGCGTTTCCCTGCTTGGGAAGTATTGCCGCGGGGCCTGGTCCTCTTTGTCAATCTCTCTGCCTGGCCAGTCGGCTTGCCGCGGCTTGCTTGCTCCGGGCCGGGGACCGAGATTCAGAGTCCGCCAGAAGTTATGAAATGATTGGAGGCCAGCTGGGTCGGGCATTGCTTTATCTTAAATCAAGAATAGTACCTTTGCTCACACTGGCACACTCCAGTGGCCACTTTTCTCCTTGCAGAAGAACTAGGTCATCCCAAAAATGGAGAGTGAAAAAGAGAGCGGCGATTTTTTTTTAGGTGGAGAGGGTGAGGGACTCCAGAATTTTGGTGTGTTGGGCTCCACTGTTTTTCTCCAATTTTGAATCAGGCTTAGAATTGGAGACAACCTTAGAGGTAAATTATACTGACAGCTCTCCCCACCCCCCCAGCCAGAAAAAAAAAAACAAAACCCCAAAAACCCATAGATCATGTCTAGGCACAAACTAGATAACAGATCTAATTTGTAAGTTCAGATGTTTCCTGGGTGGAAAGCTTTCTGGGGATTATTTTTTCCTCGGGAAAATAAATATTCTGAGGCAGTCCTCCATTTTTAAAGTAACTTTCTCTCCACTCTCTCCCCTTCATTTCAACCCCTTGTATTACAATCAGTCTGTGGTTACGAAATTGTCGGTGAGTTAGGGAAGAGAGAGAAATAAGAGTGTGGTGAGGAGAAAAATTGTTAAGGTGATATCAACACTTGAATAAAGCCAAGTTCTTATTTATTAATTTATTATTTAAAGCTTTGTTTGAATGTGGTTCATTTGCAGATTTCCTTTAGCAACTGTCAAAAGTCAGTGAGTGGACGTTGTCATGCTACGGACAGAAGCATCAGGCAGCAGGCTCATCAAACCTGTTGTAAAACAGACAGGGTTAGTTGCCCAAGGGCATGAGCAAGTATGATGAAGAGAAATAATAATGCAGACATTTTCATGAGCACCTACTATATACAAGCTGCTATGTGCATTGGGGAAAGAAAGGGTTATAAGATGCACAGTTTAAGAAGTGTATAGTCTAGTGGATGTGACAACAATCTACCATACCTGTGTAAAGCTTACTTATTTATGATTCTTATTAATAACTAATTATGACTGGCTAGTAGTACACACCAGATAAAACGTTTCTTTGAGTTATTATTTTACTAAATAAAGAATTTAGGGCCCAATTTATCAGGTAATAAACAAATGCTTTCTGTTTCCGTAATTGCTATTGAGACAAGGAAACACTTCATCATAATAGCGTAAATATAGTGATTCAACCATGCATACAGTAACTTGCTAGATTAAACCTGAATTATTTTCAGATAATAAATTAAACTTCAAGGACCCAAGCCTTCTATTTCTTCTAACTTTTCTTAAAGATGCAAAGAAAACCTTGAAACTTCTAATTTTGTAATCCAGTCTAGTTCATCCCAGGGAGTATAGGAAAATCTTTTGAACTACATGAAAAATTAGAGCTTCTTTTTCTATATTTTAAATCTCAGCATTTAAAAAATTTCTATTACATCAGTATGATATCAGTAAATAGGACATGTATAAACTTTATATTAGTATAATATTAGTATATAAATTATATCAGCATAATAGGATGTATATAAAATTTATACATGTGTAATACATACACATGTATGAAACATGCTTACTTTAAAAAAATTAATTTTAAATTTTTGGCTGCGTTGGGTCTTTGGTGCTGCATATGGGGTTTCTCTAGTTGCTGTGAGCGTGGGTTACTCTTCGTTGAAGTGTGCGGGTTTCTCACTGCAGTGGCTTCTCTTGTTGCAGAACGTGGGCTGTAGGTGTGTGGGCTTCAGTAGTTGTGGCACATGGGCTCAGCAGTTGTGGCTCGCAGGCTCTAGAATGCAGGCTTAGTAGTTGTGGCGCACAGGCTTCGCTGCTCCACAGCATGTGGGATCTTCCCGGACCAGGGCTCGAACCTGTGTCCCCTGCTTTGGCTGGTGGATTCTTAACCACTGTGCCACCAGGGAAGTCCCATGCTTACTTTTTAAATGAGGGGATATATAATAAAAAGTTTGGATCTTACCACTGTGGTCATTGTAGTGCTCTACCAAGTGGCTTAGACTACTAAAAATCTTCTCATTCTTCAAGGACACTTTTAAAATCTGTTTTTCATTTACCTTAGAGGTGATGAAAAATATGTCAATAGTTTTAAAACTGGAGTAGAAAGTGCATCTATTACTTGTTATTCTTTCCATGTTTCTTTTATATTTCACTGTGGCCTCTACCTAGTCACAGTACTTTCAGAATGGGAAACACTAACTTAAAAGAAAAAGCAAGGGCTTCCCTGGTGGCGCAGTGGTTGAGAGTCCACCTGCCAATGCAGGGGACACGGGTCCGTGCCCCGGTCCGGGAGGATCCCACATGCCGCGGAGCGGCTGGGCCCGTGAGCGATGGCCGGTGGGCCTGCGCGTCCGGAGAAAAAAAAAAAAAAAAAAAAAAAAAAGCTAAAGGTAAAAAGAAAAGTTTTTTAAAAGACGTGAGACAAAATGCAAGAAAAATATTCGTTGTATAAATTACCTTTAATTCTTTTCACTCATTGCCTCTTTTTTTTTGCGGTACGCGGGCCTCTCACTGTTGTGGCCTCTCCTGCTGCGGATCACAGGCTCCGGACGCGCAGGCTCAGCGGTCATGGCTCACGGGCCCAGCCACTCCGCGGCATGTGGGATCTTCCCGGACCGGGGCACGAACCCGTGTCCCCTGCAACGGTAGGCAGACTCTCAACCACTGCGCCACCGGGGAAGCCCATAAATTCTTTTAATTCATAAAGCTTGGGAAAAAAAGAAGTAAATTGTTTTGATAAAGCTTGCTTAAACAATAAAATTTCACCTTGAGCAATGTTCAAATCAGAAATACTCCCTTTGTGTAATCTTTGTCTGCCTGCATGTGCCTCACCTTGAGTGCCCCAAGGAGACTATTTTCCCCACCCTTGTTAATTCCATTTTTTTCTCACAGGAAGTAGCTTCTTTTGAATCATAATATTCCCTTCTATTGGTTAGGGGTTAATTGGTAACATAGATGATCACAGTTAATGGATACTGCCTCTTGAATACCTACTTATCAGCTGTGAGCTTCACATGTATTATCAGTAATTCGTACAATGGTTCTCTTATTTTTTTTAACATATATTGAAACTAAGGCTCAGAAAAGTTGCTTGTTCAATGTCTCAGCTAACAAGCCAAAAGCCAAGCCGTGAAGCTCTTTCCACTTGCCACTAAATTTCATTTGCCTTATAGTGTCTTACTCACTATGTTTTCATACTGAAGTCACTTGAATGAGTGGAAGTGGCAGACTTAATAAGTAAAGAAATCAATTTTGTTTATAATTCCAGTGAGCATTAATTTAACAATCCCTAACTCCTCCCTAGTTACTCTCTCCCTTTTGTTACCATGCTTCTTGTTTTAATCATCTATCTACACAGTCATTTTATATCTTTTTTTTCTCTCTGTACATTTACTTATTGATTTTACCCATCTTTCCTTCCGGGTTCCTTTACAGATTAGGAAATGGCTATTTATTTGGACAAGTGTGGGTATGCGGAATGGGTTGCTATCTGGTACCAATGTGAGAATGGAAGAAGATGGGGTTAGACAATAGGAAACTGAGTATGGAATGCAAACGTATCCCTGTGGATTGTTAGTACACGTTTCTAGACATCGAAGTTCAGCAAAACGGCTCCCTGCTATTCTAGCTGTTAACACCCCTGTTCGTGGTTACCATAATTTGAAAACCTTGGCTTGGTTAAGTGCAGTGATTTAAATAGATTTGCCTATGTCCATTTATTTAACCAAGTCCATTTATACCTGGTGGATCTCCAAAACCAAAGTGCAGATTATATTTTAATATTTTCAATATAGAAAAAAAATACCAGTCAAAAAATACGTTGTCTGCTCACCTGGAGACTTTGTGAAAAGATCTATCCAATTTTTCAAAGCCTCGTTTGGCAGTGGGGTGCAGTAGGAGGGTAGCTGAACAAACACCTCAGTCAAAGAATTCCAGTTCTGTGGTGGAAATCAAGTGTCATGAGTGCTTGGACCCTGTTCCACTTCTTACATTTCCTGAACCTACTGCATTCGAGGTATCTTGCTGTGAACCAAGGATGCAAAGCTGAGCGCCACGGGGATCTTATCCTCACTGAGATCAACGTTTCGGCTACAAGGTTCATTCTTAATTATCATGAGCAAGATGGTAAATTCTGGACAGAAAGAAAGGTATATAGCACAGTGGGTATGGGGCTCTGGAGGGATCTGGTTTGTTGCGTCTGCCAGGACTGCAAGGTCCCTTGCGCACTAGCAAGAACCCAACTACTGACTCCCGTGATTCACAGAGCAGGACAGAACTCTGCTGGTTGTTTGCCTTCAGCTCTTGTCCCACCAGTCAAGAGGTAGATTAGTAGGTAGGAGGTAGGTAGGGGTGAGTGGAATTTATTGGCTGTTTTGGTGAAACTACATTAACACCAGAAGGCAAGGTCTTTCCTCTTGCACCACAGAGTGTTGTGAAATGACTTCATTACCAGGAGTAAAGGTAGTATTATACATTTTATAGTTTAACACCTAGTCATGGCTCGTCTTAACTTTTTTCTTCAGTCATTATTGCATTTCGTCCTCAATCTTGTGACTACGGAGCTATTTTTATAATTCATACTTAACAAGTAAAACCAGAAAATATGACTTGATTGCCAAAACTCACACACTTTGTTAGTGGCAGCTCTGTTTCTCATGTAGAATTTGAAATCTCCTTCCAGACCACACTGCCTCTCTGACAAAAGGTCTCTTCCCCACGGGAGGATTCTAAGTGCCTACCTTGGCTATGAAACAAGCTCACTGATCAGGGCTCTGAAGAGGGGAGCCATTTTCACTTCAATTCCAGAGGACAGGTGAAGGAAGCTTGAATAGTCTCATTAGCCTATAGCCTGGATTTCTTCGACCTTCAGGTGAGGGTGCAGCTCCCAGGACCCGGTATATTCATCTCCTTCCTTAGCTAAACTGCTGGCTCTGTTTCTGGTCACTAGTGACTGCCTGGTGGTTTCCTTCCTTTAGCTGTAGTTATTTGGCTTGACCTGTGTGGTCATGTTTCTTCTGTGATTAGTCGTGTTGGTGACATATTGCTATCTTCTGGCTATGACTGCCATAAATAACTCTTGCCTTAAAGAATATATATTTCTTATATTTATCTCATATCTAAATTTCATTTAATTTAAAGTAGCTAATAGAAACATATTTAAATATATTTTTAATTCAGCAAACAGTTATGGAACAATTCTGAGCAATATTTTGTGCTATGTCCCAGACATACGAAAATAAATATGGCAAAGTCTATGTCCTCTTGGAGTTTAAAATATAGCTTATTACAAAAGATATAGTTGCCTATTGAAGAAATTGGATATAAAAGTAAAAAGTAAAACAAGTACCTATCACCCAGATACCACAACCCTTAGATAATTACTGTTAATATTTTGGTATATAGCCTTTCAACACATTATACTATCACCAGAAGGAGGTTATATCATGCATTCCTTTGGTAATTTGTAATTTGCTTTGTCACTTACTGATGATTAGGGAGTATCTTTCCATGTGATAGTCTGCTACATCATTGGTAATGATGACAAAGGATTCCTTTGTATAGATATTCCATAATTTGTTTAGCCAATCCAATTTTGGGCTGCTTAGTTTGCTTCAAGAAACTTTTGCTGGCATGAACTTCTATGTGACTAGCATCCTCTTCATCATCTTTTTCGTGTAGCCGTGGTTATTTACCTAGGATACATTCCTTAAAGTTCAGTTGGAGGCTCAAAGTTATGCACATTTTAAGGCTTTTGTTTATTGCTGCTAAGTGGGCCTCCAGAAACCTTGCTGGAAACTTTGAGAACTTTTGTAGAATAAATATTTCCCTCTGATGAGACTAAGAAGTCATGGCTGGTGGGGGGTTCGGCTTTATGGTAGAATCTTGTGCTGAGAATGTATGTTTGGGGTGTACGATACCATGGGTTGTACCGAGTGGATGGTAATAAAGATAATCTTTGAAAAAATCTAATATGAGTAAATGAAATATAAATGCATTATTTTGGATGATGTATTGTTACTTCCATCTCTCCATGAATAGAAAGCCTTTGCTTATCTCTCCCTCTGAAACAGATCCTTCCTTCCCTCTCTCCCTTTCCATTTTGTACACATACAAACATCTCTGTGCCAGATGTAGAGCAACTAAAATATGATCTTTACTCTCAAGCAGCTCACTTTCTAGAGAGGGAGGTAGATAAATAGAGACCACACAACGGAATAATAACTATTACAACAGAAGAAAAGCACTAAGTGTATTTGCTCACCCAGGAGGGGGACCTGACTCTAATTGGGAGAAGGGTCTTCCTGTTCTCCCAGTATACTAACCTTGACTCCTTAATATCGCTCAACCCTCATATTCATCAGTTATGAGGCCTTGCCTATGTTTACTCTTCAATGTCTCTTGTAAACATTTTCATAATTTATTGTCTCCTTTCCAATTCCACGCTATCACCCTCATCTAGAACTCTACCACCTCGGCCAGGACTATTCCAATAACCCACTAACTGACATACCCAGCACAAGTTTCTTTACCCTCCTGCAATCTACCTTGGATATGGCTATCAGCGTAACCTCCCTAAACCACTACTTTGAAGGTCTCATTACCCTGGTCAAAAACCTTCAAATGATTTCTGTGACTTATAGGAGAAAACTTATGTACCTTCGCCAAGGGCAGATAGTGACCTACTTTTCCAACCTTGTTTCTTCCACTCACCTTCAATAACCTCCCTGAGGCCCCCTGTCCTACTTCAGCAAATCCCATCCATTCTCCAAGGCCTGTTCATGTTGATACCCTCCTTAAAGCTGAGCGTGACTGCACCTGCCTGAGGTATTTCAGTTGTTGATAGGTTACCATAAAGTTTTATCATATACCGCTTTAATTGTTACCCTGAAGTTTTCAAGATATCACATGTTTATGTTTTGTCATTTTGAAAACTCATTTGAGTCACAAATACTGTCGACATCCTTGGAGCTCCTAGCATAGACACTTAGAGAGCTCATTCAACGTCTGTGGATTCTGATAGTGATTTAAATGAACTGCTATTTTGACAATTCTCAAACTTCCTTGATTAGATTATATGTAAATAAAATCTAGTCATGTTGATATGAACTAGGTCATGTGTCTCTCTCCTACCCTTACACATTTTAATTTAATGATCAGAGATAAAAACATCTAATTAGGCTCTGGACAAACTCTTCTTCCATTTCCTCATCCTTTCCTAAGGAATTCTAGGGAGGGGCCCACCTCTTTCTTTCTCAGTACAAGGCTTTACAAATCCTCTGTCATGTAACTCTCGTACCTAGAAATCTTTTTGTGGGAAATTATGGCGGGGGAGGGGAGCAGAAAGGAAGAAGGAAGGGGAAACCTATGGAAACATACAGAGCGAGAGTGACTGTGTCTGACTCCTCCCACCGTTCCTAACTCTCACGTATGAGGCAGACATAATTATTGCAGCATTCTTTCCTACTAAGTCCAGACTTGTCTTAGAATCCTATTCAACAGAGTGATTTAGGAAGACATCACCACTACAGGAGTTGGCGGAAAAAATGAATCTCACTTGGCATTCCCGTTCTAGAATGTATATGGGACATTTATCTCTCTTTAAGCAAATTAGATATATGGAAATCAGCATTTATACATTTATACTCTCATGATTTGGATAATTGTTTATTCTATAAAAGTTCTCTCCCTTGTAAGCAAATCCTCACAGTTGAATTTTTTGAGATCACAAGTTTTCCTAGTACATTACATGTATTGTTTGAGTTACACACAACTATGTTTTTTTTATTTTTTAAATTGTACGATTTTCTTTTTTTTTTTAATTTATTTTATTTATTTTACTTTTGGCTGTGTTGGGTCTTCCTTGCTGTGTGCAGGCTTTCTCTAGCTGCAGTGAGCGGGGGCTACTCTTCGTTGCCTTGCGTGGACTTATTGCGGTGGCTTCTCTTGCTCCGGAGCACGGGCTCTAGGGACACGGGCTTCAGTAGGTGTGGCACGCGGGCTCAGTAGTTGTGGCTCACGGGCTCTAGAGCACAGGCTCAGTAGTTGTGACGCATGGGCTTAGTTGCTCCGCGGGCATGTGGGATCTCCCCGGCTTGAACCCGTGTCCCCTGCATTGGCAGGCAGATTCTTAACCACTGCACCATCAGGGAAGCCCAGTGCATTTGTAATTTTGATAGCTATTGCCAAATTGTTCTCCCAAGAAAGTACATCAATTGCACTTCCACCAGCAATTATGAAAGGGACTATTACTACACAATTTTGCCAGTGATGTTTTATTACACTTTTTGATGTTTGCCAATCTGATATGTGAAAATAGTATCTCATTGTAGTTTTAATTTTCAATTATGGTATTATGAGTGCAGTAGGGCATTATATTATATATAGAAGAACTATTTGTCTTTCCTTTTCTATGAACTATCTGTTCATATCCTTTTCCATTGGGTTAAGAGGTCTTTTTAAATTTATTGGCAGCAGTTCTTATTTATTAGAGAAATTCATTCTTTGTGCAATGTACAAGACTTTTGGGTCTAAATTTCATGTTCCCACCACTATATTAAACAAATAAATAAAGCATCGTTTCTAATGATAGTGTCTCCAGAACTTGCAAATCTTTCACATTATTTCCATTTGCATGTAATGATACTCCTTTTTGTTTTTCACCCCATAAGGTTATGTCTTCCCTGTAATTAACTTACAATGTTGATGAATTTCACCTTCTGTCTAATGTTCCTGATTTCTGAAGCATCTTTTGGGGACCTTCCAAAATTCTGCCAAGAATAATTTTACCTGTAAGAATACTCCTTCTCACCAAGAGGCATTTCCCTTTTCTGAAAATTTTTACACAAATATCTGGAAACAAATTAACTTATGAATTTTAGAATTTCACAGTGGCATAGATCTCTTTTCCGAATCCAAGCATTCTGGGCGCTCAGATTTTTCTGGGTATGTGCGAGAGCAAGCTGTATTCCCTGAGCTCAATCCTCCTCGCACCTAACTGGTGGCAATTATCCCACTCCTGCTCTGAATTTACCTCCGTAGGGTGGTCTACGCCTCCTGTCTGCTGGTCCATTGAGTCTGTCCCAGAAAGAAACTTGTTGCACCTCTCTTTCCCATGCCCTTCTTGTCCACAGAAGAATTTTAGTGGATTATGGTTATAATCAAATACAAATTCTGCAAAACATAAAGAACGGATTGTAATCGACAACCCCTTTGTTTTCAAGTTATTCATGTGGCTTTTCAGCCATAGCACAAAGCTCTCTTTGTCTTTGAAAAACAGAAAGAACCTCTTAACTCACCAAGTATTTAAATCTACTCAATATGATGGGTGGGCTAATGCGTGAATCCTGGCCTGGTACAAAGGAAGTGCTGTGAAAAACTCATTCTGGAGCCATATATGCTGCTAAATTTGCCACCATAAACAGTACTGAGGTAAAAAACTGAGAGGGATTAAAGAATGTTCAAAGATTCACAGTGAGAGAAATTCATGTAGCTGGGAACTTAACTATAAAGAAAGGCATTAGGACCCAGGGTTATTTAGTCTGCAAAAGAGAAGTCTCCAGAGTCCTTTAATAATGTGTGTCTGGGTCATAAAATAAACATGGAAAGGATGGTTACATGTTCTTTATCTGGGGATAAGGGAAAATGAACACATAAAATATGAGGAAAAATATAGGCTAGAAACAAAATAACACTTTGAATATATTCCATATTTAAAAATAAGGATGTGCTCTTTTCTCTACATATAGTATAATTTAATAAAATGTTAAAAAAAGAAGATCTGCTTTTTGTCTGTGTGGGATGCCTCTGGAATAGTCAGAGAGCTAGATGGTTTTCTGAAGCTTAGTGGTAATGAGTGTGGCGCTGCCATCAGATTGCTTAGACTAAATCCTAGCTCTGCTGCTTTCTTTTTGGATAACCTTGGGTAAACCTCTCTCCTCGCTTGTCCCAGTCTCACTTCTCACTTCTAAAATAGGAATGATAGCGTTGTTACGAGGATTAGGTGAGATAACGTACGTGTCCTAGTTTTGATTTGGCTTTGTTTTAAAAGGCAGTACATTCAAATATTAGTGGTCTAAACAAGAGGCAAATTATTTTTCTCTTACAAATAATTTCCAGTAGATGTCTGGGGTTATGTGGTGCTACACAGTTCCTGGTACCCAGGTCCTAGCTCATGTGGTTGCCCTACTATGTATCATTTTCATTCCTAAGTATATGTCTATTCTAGCTATCTAGTTATTGTTTGCATTCTAGCCATCAGGAAGGATGAAGAAAAGGCTCTTGAAAACACTTACATTCCCAGCCCTTTGGTCACAATTTAGTTGCATGATGACTCCTACCAACAAGGGAGATTGGGAAGCTTAGTCTTTTTCCCAAGCAGCTGGGTACTGATTTGTACCCAGCCACAAATCAGTGGTTCTCTTAGTATAGGTGATAGGAGGATATTGTTGGGGAGGAAGAGAAAGAAGGCAGATATTTCAAGATATCTAGCAACTTCTGCTATAGGGTACAAAACGCTTAACACAGAATCTAGCAACAAATTAAAGCTCTTATGACTGCTATCATTTCAAACGCAGATTTATATGTGCAGGATTCAATCAGCTCTTTTCACCTGGGTGTTCCGCAGGCACTACCAACTCAACATTTCAAAAAAATGAAGTCCTTATGTCACTCTTTATTGTCTCTCATTATTACCCACTCAGAGGAAGTCTGCTCTGCCGTTCTTGTTCTTAGTCTTGGATAATGGCTTCACCACCCATCTACCTTGGGGTCTCTCTCTGCTACTTTTTCTTCACTCACTCACTCTTAGTTTCAAAGACATGTCAGTTCTTCTTGGGAAATGTCCCTCAGATACAGACTCTTTTCTCTACTCTCACTATTCATTATCTTAATTTCACAAGTCTTTAGAATGTAGTTTACAAGGCCTTTCATAGTCTGACTCCAATTTATTTTTCAGCCCACACATCTTGTACTCCAGCTACTCTGTGTTAAAAAGATAAAACAAATATTTATATTTTTATTTTTCTAGGCAAAATTTGAACAAAATATTTATTTGTTTAATAAAGGGTTTATTTTTTTAACAAAGATAGTGATTAAAAACCTACATGAAAAAAAAAAAAAACCTACACGAGCAACCAGTTTTATATACTACAGTCAATGCAAAATCAGAAGCTGTTTTCTGAATGGGGCATCTCTATATGTGTCTCAACAAGTGAAAAAGTTGCCAAGAAATAAAAACCATATACATTCTTTTTCACTTGTATTCACTTCATTTACAATCTTCCCTCCAAAGCCTACAGACTCACAGGAAAGTGAGAGCATTTCAGAGTTACCTGCTTCTGCTCCAACTTTACCCTCCATACTCTGTTAAAGATTTGTGAATGATCCATTAAAAAAAAAAAGACTTGCTTTGTAAGCAGTTGAGCCCTAGCTATTTGGTTGTTGTAAGTTCTTAATCATTTTTCTTTCTAGTCTGTTAAATATTCAGACTCTTTTCCTTCACTGGGATTCAAACGTTCATAAGACTTTGAATCCAGAATTTGGAATCTGAATTTTGTGCCTGTGTCTTATCTCTTTAAACCAACAGTCCATTTGAAAAATCATTTTCGTCAACTTAGAGGACCCAGTGCAGACTCTGGCTATATATATCTAACTAGATGAGGATAAAAGCTAGGGCACTTTAGTGGTTAGTAGTTTAGGCTCTGGAGTTGGAAGGCTATAATTCTAGCTTCATCATCACCTGGTCATGTGACCTTGGGCAAGTTCCTTAATACCTTGGTACCTCTCTAAAATGGGAGTTAGACTAGTTTTGTACCTATTTCAGAGTTTTTTCTTTTTTTTAAGATTAAATGGGTTAATGTTTGCCAGGCTCTTAGACCAATGCCTGGTTTATAGCAGATACACAATAAATGATAGCTTTCTAACAATGCCATTGTTCAAGCAACTGCTTTTTGTCTGTAGTGTTTGTTTCTCCAGGCTTAATAGTCTCTCACTCAGGTGCTTAATCTTTGAGCTCTATTTTATTTATTTTATTTTATTTTATTTATTTATTTATTTTTTGTGGTACGCGGGCCTCTCACTGTTGTGGCCTCTCCCGTTGCGGAGCACAGGCTCTGGACGCGCAGGCTCAGCGGCCATGGCTCACGGGCCCAGCCGCTCCGCAGCATGTGGGATCTTCCTGGACCGGGGCACAAACCCATGTCCCCTGCATCGGCAGGCGGACTCTCAACCACTGCGCCACCAGGGAAGCCCTGAGCTCTATTTTAGATTGCCACATAAAACACAGAATATTCATAAAGCACTATCAGTTGGTAATATTATTATTTCTTAAATTGTAGATGAAGAAATAAGTCAAAATTGTTAGAAATTTTCCCAAGGTCTTAGAGTATCTGAAAGTTAGAGCTGAGATTTGAACCTAGATCTGTCTGTCTCCCAATGCTGAACCTTTTCTACATTATCAGACAATTGGAAATTAAGGCTTGAATTTAGTTTGAAATTCCAATGGCTGTATTTTCAGGTGATTAAAGAAAAAATGTCAGTTAGTGTTGAAATTGATATCTGTTGAATTCATGAATGCTTTAACTTATTCAGTATCCCTCTTTCCCCCAAACAGGCGTAACCGAAAGCTTATAAATCTAACCAAACTAACATTAAATTATTTCCTTTCTGAACAATGGCCAACCTTTTCCCTGACAACAACAAAAATCTTTCATTCTCTGATTTCTCATTCTTTGTTTTTATACAGTACCATGTGGTTGTTGTTATTATTCTTATTGAGAATCCAGGTCTATCGATAATCAATTACATTTATTGTGTATATATTATGTCGTAATGTGCTAAATTACCCACAAGTAATTTTATTTAACCCACTCAATAATCCAGCAAAATAGGGACAAGTTTGCTCTCCAGTGGGCAAGTCTGGAAAGAATTTTGATTGATCCAGCTGAGGGATGTATTGACATCTAGGGAGTAGAGGCCGGGATGCTGATAAACATCCTACAATCCACAGGATAGCTTCTTCCAACAAAGAACTGGTACAAAATGCTGATAATGCAGAAGTAGAGAAACTCTGCTATAAAGTCTTATGACCTCTGTATTATAGAAGAAGAAAGCTCAGAGAGGCTAAGTAACTTGCCCAAAGTTACAGCCTATAAATGTCAGAGCCAGGCCTAGAACCTAGATATATCTAGCTCAAAGTCCATGGTTTTCCCCATAGAGAGGCAAAGATAATTTCAGTTTAGAAAAGGCAAAGATTAGTACATATACACCCAAACCATGAATTAACCTTAAGTGATAATTAAATGAAGACCCGTCATTATCAAATGAAGTCTTCAGCAAAAGCTTCTGACCTTGCTGTGATACCTGAGGTTAATGTCTAGAGTACTTGATATAGAGAAATAAAACTGTAATCATGTCAGAAAAAGGGGAATCACTTTTTTTTCCCCATTTAATCACTTCTTTTTTGTTTCAGAAAATCCTGTCGCTGGATGTTAAAATGATGTCAAGTGGGTGAAAAAGGGCATAGGCAATCAGATAAAATTATTCAGATTTCTGGGGAAAGGGATCATCAAATAATGCTCCATCATGGCTTCACTAAAAATAGACACTTTATAATGGAACCAAAATTGATACCAAGAAAGACTTGATATTATAGTGGTAAACTGCCTGAAATGCTAAACAGTCTTATAAATAAGTTAGTTGCCGTTTAGAAAATACAGCTAGAGCATTTGGCTTATTCAAAAACAGGACTGCCTGCTTGCAAGGCTTATTTTACAGGAATCGCTTTGCATTTTATTCCCTATTCAGCTAACTATAGCATACTAGGGGATATATTTATAATCTTATATATGTTCTCATGTAAGCACTTTATGGAGACTGAACTTAAATATTTTAGAATTTTGTCCCTGAAGAGGAAATCATACTTCCTCTGAACGACATCCATAGAATTTCCATTTAGTATTTCCGTAATAGCAAGTGGCAGATGAATATATATGAAAAGTGAAGGACAGGTCAGATGTTATCCCTATATTTTAGAACTTAGGGGGCAGGTGGGATGGTGACATTTCTATCTGCAGGGCAGGTTGTAGCTTTGAAGATGATGTATTTAGACCTAGAAGACTTCAAATGTAATTCCCTGATCTACCTAGACCAGTTTCTAGTGCCCCGACCAAGTATTTCTAGAACGCCTGATAACTCATTATTCAGAGCATTTGCCAACACCTTTGTTTTTTATTTCTGGCGTCACTGCGCAACTTGTGGGATCTTAGTTCCTTGACTAGGGATTGAACCCACGCCCTCAGCAGTTAAAGCACAGAGTCTTAACCACTGGACCACCAAGGAATTCCCTATTTTTGTTTATTTCTTTTGGACTGTAAGCTTTGTGAGGAGAGGGTTTGTGCTAACTTTTGTAGTATTTGATATTTCCTTAATGAATTTTTAATGGGGTTTTCCTTTTAGGTATACATAGTTTAGTTAAAAGAGATCTGCAGATAATACAAAAGAACACCAAAGGGGGTGGAAATAGATATAAGTATTTGTGTACACAGAGAAATGGAAGCTGAGAGAACAGAAGAGAAAGGACATAGATTGAAATCACAAGTCGGATATGAAACTAAGCATAGATTTCCAAGAAGCATTCATAGTGAACAGGCCACTAGAAAACAAAGGACCCTATTTGAAGGTACTTCTGAACCCACCGTAGTCCACAGAATAAGAGATGAGCAGGGGGCTTCCCTGGTGGCACAGTGGTTGAGAATCTGCCTGCTAATGCAGGGGACACGGGTTCGAGCCCTGGTCTGGGAAGATCCCACATGCCGCGGAGCGGCTAGGCCCATGAGCCACAACTACTGAGCCTGCGTGTCTGGAGCCTGTGCTCCGCAACAAGAGAGGCCACGACAGTGAGAGGCCCGCGCACCGTGATGAAGAGTGGCCCCCACTTGCCACAACTAGAGAAAGCCCTCGCACAGAAACGAAGACCCAACACAGCCAAAAATAAAAATAAAATAAATTAAAAGAAGGTTCAACATTAAAAAAAAAAAAAAAAAAAAAAAAGATGAGCAGGGAACTCGATACTTTTTCTTCCCTCTGCCTAGATTGTGTAGTTCTCATCTACTCTGGTTGAAACGTACTCAAGAAAAAGAGAGGACTTTGTGATTATTTTGATTATTGCTTCACTGTTTGTTGGAGGAGGTCACTGAGAGGATGTGACCACAAGTTGACCTGTGATCTGGACCCTGGCAATTGGAGGCTCTTCACCCTCACCCTTGTCCTTGGAATGTACGTTCGGCCTACAGTTCCCACAGCGGGAGCTATTTTCAAGGACACAGCCTTGAGAGTGATGTGCTGTTGAGACCATCTGGACGGGATACATGACTGAACTTTGTTAAGAGCTCTATGCAAACTTTTAAGATTCCAGCAGGTGGCTGTGGAGATCTACTCATCTTGTGGCTGCCCAAGACAAGCCTTGTACATAAATTCTCTTGCTTGTTAAACCCACCGTTAACTAATCTGGAATGATCTGTCTCCTTCCTTGGTCTCTTCTTGCCCTCTGTGTACGGGGACCAGTTTGCAAACCAACACTGTGCCTTTCCATTTTGGAACGAATATACACCTAAAATGTAAATAGTTGTTCTTGGGCAGATTTTGGTATTTGTAACAATACAATTTTTTTAAACTTCCTTATTCCTCAAGGAAATTTTGATTAAACAGGTTTTGGGTACATTTTGGCTTGTTGGGAAATATTTTAAATTTATTTCATACAAACTTGATCTTTTATTTATAACATATTATTAGAATAAAGTATTAGAATAATACTTTGAAAAATAAAAGTGTGTTGAGCACAAGAAACTAAAATACGGTAAGCCCACACTATAGCTCACTTGCAAAATCAGTTCACTGAGGAAATATGGACTTGGAACTCCTGAAATATGTAAGCAGGGAGAAGTCTCTGACAGTAATGGGTAATTGGAATGTCTCCATCTTAGCCTGCTCAGTGTATTAGAACACCTTGAGAAGTTGTTTTCACTGACTCATTGTCATCTGAGTGTAGAGAGACCTTAATGAGTCCAAGTAAATGCGGCCACAGCAAAATTCTGTAAAAGAATAGAGTCCACGGGGTTAAACCCATTGCCATTGCTGAGTTTTGTGTGGTACAAGAGCCTGTAATTAATTAATTAATTTTTGGCTGCGTTGGGTCTTTGTTGCTGCACACGGGCTTTCTCTAGTTGCGGCAAGCGGGAGCTACTCTTCGTTGCGGTGCGTGGGCTTCTCATTGCAGTGGCTTTTCTTGTTGCAGAGCACGGGCTCTAGGTGTGCAGACTTCAGTAGTTGAGGCATGCAGGCTCTAGAGCACAGGCTCAGTAGTTTTGGCGCACAGGCTTAGTTGCTCCGCGGCATGTGGGATCTTCCTGGACCAGGGCTCGAACTCGTATCCCCTGCATTGACAGGATTCTTAACCACTGCACCACCAGGGAAGCCCTAGAATCCTCAGGTTTTGAAATAGGAGAGTTCCATGGTTAGTAAGATTCAGAAAATGCAAGATTAAGATCTCAAGATTTTAGGAGATTAAGGAACTGTGAATCTAGGACTTTAGGCTGTTGGATAAATCATCTAAGTGGACATTGAAGTCATACAATATGATGACTGATATTTTGAAAGACTAGTGCCAAAACCACCTAGGTATTGACTAATGGCAGTAGATGGCAGAGAATAAGGGCTGGATAACATGTCTCAAAGGACAAGAGGTTTGTTTGCTTTTATTAGAGGAAGGTGGAGAATAAACTATTTAAAACTAACGTGATGTGCTAGGGGAACGCCATTTCTTCTCTAGTAGATAAGCTTATTTTGTTTTGCTTTGGAAATATGAACTTTATATGTTTTTGGAGGAGCTATCAATTTTGGTGTCCAGTCTCTCAAATCAGTGGCATGTTTATCATGTCCCAGGCTGGGCCAGTAGTATAGTATTCTCCATAGATAGTGACTGGACCAAAGAATAGTTTTGTGACACATGCTATTTCAACTAGAGTCTTGCATTGTAGGCATAATTCTTGAAAAGAGGAGAGAGATGATGTAATCTTGTGGTTATCAGTAGCTGTCCTACCCACTGTCTAGAAGAAGATTGCAATAGAATCATGAGAAAATTAATTCAAGCAGGCACAAGTGGAAATAATGGTTGAAGGTTGGAGGGATATTTCTGATATCGTTTGTGTCTTTGAGATTACCTCTCTCTAGTTATGTAAGTTCATATGTCCCTTTTTTAAACCTTAAGCTAGATTTGAGTTTGGGCCTCCATTACTACCAATCAAAAGACTATTAACTAATATACTCCTTCCTACACCTCATCACCATGGGCTTGGACTATGTGAGTTGTGAGAGAACAAAGAGGACTGTAGATGGTTAAGAATCCACCTGCCAAGGAAGGGGACACGGGTTTGATCCTTGGTCCAGGAAGATCCCACATGCCGCGGAGCAACTAAGCCCATGCGTCACAACTACTGAGCCTGTGCTCTAGAGCCCGGGAGCCACAACTAATGAGCCCGTGCACCTAGAGCCCGTGCTCCGCAACAAGAGAAGCCACCGCAATGAGAAACCGGTGCACAGCAAAGAAGAGTAGCTCCCGCTCGCTGCAACTAGAGAAAGCCGGCGCGCAGCAACCAAGACCCAACGCAGCTAAAAATAAATAAATTAAATAAATTAAAAAGAAAAAAAAGAAAAGAGGACTGTAGAGAGAGGGATCCTCCAGGGAAAGTGAAGTTTCTGTTAAAAAGTACAGAGTGCTTATTTACAGTGTGATGGAGCTTTAGAGGCAATGATGGAAAAGGTTGGAAGCCTGGAAAGTGTGAGAAGGAGGGTGAAAGGAGAGCAAGTAGAGAATAACGAGGGGCTAAAGTAAACAGCAGTCCCCTGTTATCTGTGGTTTTGCTTTCCAGGGTTTCAGCAACCTGCAGTCAACTGAAGTCCAAAAATATTAAATGGAAAATTCTAGAAATAATACATTTTAAATTGCACGCCATTCTGAGCACCATGATGAAATCTCACATCGCCCCGGGGACGTGAGTCATCCTGTGTCCAGAGTACACCGCCCATTAGCGTTAGTCACGTAGTAGCCCCCTCTGTTATCAGATTGATGGTCGTGGAATCCCAGTGCTTATGTTCAAGTAGCCCTTATTTTACTTAATAAAGATCCCAAATCGCAAGAGTGGTGATGCCAGCAATGCCTATATGCCAAAGAGAAGCAGTAAAGTGCTTCCTTTAAGTGAAAAGGTAGAAGTCATCAACTCAATAAGAAAAGGAAAAACGTCATATGCTGATGTCGCTAAGATCTACAGTAAGAACATGGCTTCCATCCGTGAAATTGTGAAGAAGGAAAAAGAAATTTATGCTAGTTTTGCTGTCACATCTCAAACTGCAAAAGTTGTGGCCACACTGTGTGATAAGTGCTTAGTTAAGATGGAAAAGGCATTACATTTGTACAATAAGTTATTTTGAGAGAGATAAAGAGAGAGAGAGACCACATTCACATAACTGTTATTATATTACATTGTTATAATTGTTTTATTATTATTGTTGTTGTTAATCTCTTAGTGTGCCTAATTTATAAATTAAGCTTTATCATAGGTATGTATGTATGGGAAAAAACATAATATATACAGGGTTTGGTTCTATCCACTGTAGGCATCCACTGGGAGCCTTGAAATGTATCTGTTGAGGATAAGGCGAGGATTAATCTATAAAAGTTCTTTAGAAGAATTAAAGTATTGTATACATAAGGTATAAAATTATCTTAAAGTCATGACTTTAATATAATGACAGCATATATACATGACAGCATATATACATTTTAGTGACAGCATATATACATTTTTTTAATTAAAAATGTCACTTATCTGACCTATTTAAAGTAGTCAGATTCATAGAAACAGAACATAGAATGGTGGTTACCAGGGTCCCTTGTAGGATGGGGAAGTAGGAGTTATTTAATGGGTTACTGAGTTTCAGTTTTGCAAGATGAAAAAGTTCTGGAGATCTTTTGTACAACAATGTGAATATACTTACTACTGAACTGTACACTTTAAAATGGTTAAAATGGTAAATTTTATATTACTGGGTTTTTTTAAACCACAATTTTAAAAAATGAGTTAAGTAGTTCAGTTAACACAAGTTCTTACATAACACTATGAAGGGTAAAGATGTTGAAGAGTACCTGGAAATAAAATAATCAATCTCACACACACACAAAAAGAAACTATGAGAAGCAGCTGTATTTTCAGAGCAGGCATAATGTTTGTTACTAAATAATGAGTTTTAGGTATAGTTTCTGCTTCAGGGAACTAAACTGTAAATTAGAGATGGAGACAGATCAAAGGTCAGGAAGGAGACTGGAGAGAAAATATCACAGTTAATAACTAGATGATACCTTAGTAAAACAATATAGGATAGACAATTGGAAACCAAGAAGTTGGACTCACTCTGGAATCTCAATGAAAGGGAAAGGAATGAATGGTTGAATGAAAAAAAAAAAAAAAGCAGCTCCTGAGCAGAAAATGATGGCATCTTTAGTGTAATTGTTTCCATGAGAGGAGTCCCTTGGCAAACTCTAGGAGGAAATTTGGGGAGTGATATCCTAGAAGTAAAGAGTGTCTGATTGCTAAGCTTGTTCAGAGAATATATATATATATATTTTGTTTGTTTGTTTGTTTGTTTGTACCCTTAAAATAAACTCAAGAAATTTCTAGACTGAGCTAGATCTACTTCTGGAGGTCCATCTCCCTGTTTTACAGAATGTTAAAGAACCTTGACTTGCTGTGATCTGACTTTGATTTGTTCAAGTTCCCACAGCTAATAAATGGCATAGTTAAATCCTAAATCTCTGGACATTATTCCTAGTACTTTCCCTAACTGTGAGTTTGACTATCTGCCATGCTGTATGACTGGAAATCATTGTCTGTTCATCTTCGAACCACCAGCGCCACCATCATCATTAGCATCATCAGCAGCAACATCATAATCATTTGCTATTAAAAACGTAGCCAGCAAAAGATAGGACAGGGGTTATTAAAGCTATACGTAACCTTAGCACAAATAGGTAATAATCTGTTTTTTTTTTTTTTGCGGTACGCGGGCCTCTCACTGTCGTGGCCTCTCCCATCGCGGAGCACAGGCTCCGGACGCGCAGGCCCAGCGGCCATGGCTCACGCGGCACGTGGGATCCTCCCAGACCGGGGCACGGACCCGTGTCCCCTGCATCGGCAGGCGGACTCTCAACTACTGCGCCACCAGGGAAGCCCAATAATCTGTTTTTTACTTTTCATATATTCTTGGATTAGAAGAAGGCATATTATAAGAGAAATGGTACTATCCAAAATGATGAGTGTAGAATATCACTTTAAGAATTAATCCTAGGGCATTCCCTGGTGGTCTAGTTGTTAGGACTCAGTGCGCTCGTTGCCTGGGCCGGGGTTCAGTCCCTGGCTGGGGAACAAAGATCCCACAAGCCGTGCGGTGCAGCCAAAAGAAAAAAAAAAAAAAGGAATTTATCCTAGAGAGTCTCACAAACGTGTGTCCCAATATGACCCAGTTCTAAATACCTTCTTACTCTATATGTTATTTTGCTTCTTGGAAAATATGTCACATATCACTGAACTGCCAGATTAGAAGCAGGCATGAGACATGTTGAGTGATAATGCAGCCTTTCCACCTCGAAGTTCACTCTTTTTATGAGCAGAAATTTAAATATTCTTACATCACTTTCTGTCCTTCTTTTCTCTTTCTTGGTACCTGTACCCTCTCCGCCTAAGAACCCAAGTTGCTCAAGTTTACGTTGGAGAAGCAAAACCATTCCCCTTTTTTTTTTTTTTTAAGCATTCCATTTATTATGTTGTCTCTGAATTAACCTAATAGGTCGGGTGACCATATAATTTGTGGCTTAAACCGAGACATTTTGCATGAAATGGGGGCGTTATCAAGATTACACAGTATAACTGACATAAACAGGCGTTGTCCTGGACACAGTGGACTGTATGGTCAGTCTATTTGTACAGCAAGACAAGGTTTAGTCTATCTCTGAGTGCATCTTTTCAGATTGAATCTAATCATCTGTAAACTTATGAAACAGAGTGATGGGATAATGTGCAGAATTCTCGGAGGTAGGATGTTCAAATATTTGGGACTGGGTCTGTGAACTGAGTTGTGAGATTTTCAGAGCCACCATTGCTTCATAAAGAGCTAGATGAAATTAAAATGGAGATGATTGTTTAAGCTTTTTTAATATTTGTTTCAAATGAGCATTTAGATGTTTGCTTATTAATATTCCTATTGTATTTTTGTATAGCAAATAGGGAAACAATTTAGAAGCATGCTTAAGCATAAATAAGCAAGTGATACCTCTGATTCTGGTGTGGATTCATATCAGAATACCTGCAAATAATTTCTGAAGTTGACATTCATTATATATACCTAAACTTTCAGATATTCAAATATATTTAAAATCAGATTATTCAAAAATCAGGCTATATGGGAATTACCCTTGGAAATGATAATTCAGAAATTATCTTTTGCCTTTGAACCTATGAATAGAATAAATTAGGTTTTGCTAATAATTCCTAAATTTAAATCTTGTTGAATAGGAGACCATATATTTTCAAGCTGCCATAGTGTGACATATTTTTTTCATCCACTATGAAGCCAAAAAATTACAATTTAATCTTCAGTGCTTAATGTGATACTTTAATTTAGGGCATCCTTGATTGGTATGTAGGGAAGGAAGACTTTTCAGATTCAGAAAGAAGTGTCATTTACTATTTTTTTGTAGATGTGCCAAAAAGTTTGAAGAACAGAGCCTTTTATATTTAGTATAAAATCACATTAACACCTTGCCAGTAATCTAAACCCTTTGGAACAGAGCCCTGAATTGGAATTATGTGGAAAAGGCTTCTAAGTTCTCTAAATAATTGTTGCAAAACCTCTGTACTGAATCTGTGCCCTTAACAATTATTGATTCCACGAGACTGAGTTTATTGACTTTTAATTGATGTGTCTATGTATACTGTACATGAGGTTAAGAAGCTTTATCTGTTTTCTCTATAAGTAGAAATTTAGAATAAAAAACTAGAAGGAAGGCAAGAACAGCAGATAAGGAGACAGAGTCAATCTACAGGCCTTTTTTTTTTACATTTTTTTTTTTTTTAACATCTTTATTGGAGTATAATTGCTTTACAATGGAGTGTTAGTTTCTGCTGTATAACAAAGTGAATTAGCTATACATATATATATATCTCCATATCTCCTCCCTCTTGCGTCTCCCTCCCACCCTCCCTATCCCACCCCTCTAGGTGGACACAAAGCACTGAATTGATCTCCCTGTGCTATGCGGCTACTTCCCACTAGGTATCTATTTTACCTTTGGTAGTCAATCTACATACATTCTTTTTTTTTTTTTTTTTGCGTTACGCAGGCCTCTCCCTGTTGCGGCCTCTCCTTTTGCGGAGCACAGGTTCTGGACGCACAGGCTCAGCGGCCATGGCTCACGGGCCCAGCCGCTCCGTGGCATGTGGGATCTTCCCGGACCGGGGCGCGAACCTGCGTCCCCTGAATCGGCAGGTGGACTCTCAACCACTGCGCTACCAGGGAAGCCCTACATACATTCTTAATAAGATCTATTCTCAATGAAGACTTTAAATCAACAAGAAAAATTTAAATGATACCCACTAACTACTGCTTAATAAGGATATATGTAATTCCTTTCCAAAAGAATTCCATGAAAATCAGTATAAATGTTTTTAAAAGTTGTTGGCACTTAAGCAGTAGGCTTTGCTTTTCAGTAAAATGCACTGCCATTAGACACTTCATTTTCCCATAAAGCTAAATAAATGAAATAGTTTTACAATATAGGCTAGGTGAAAGGTAACATAAAAGTATGCATATTATGTGATATATGAGTATATAAGTATCTATCTTGATACAATTACCCCAGAGAAGGCCTTTTGGGACTTGAGTACTTGAGACTCTGAATCTGATGAGTGAGAGAGTGGGAAGATACAGAATAATTCTGGTTTCCTTGGGCTCAGTTTATAGCTGCTGCCCATCTGAAGTGATAAGCCATGTCATTCTGTATTATATAATTTCAGAGGTTCTGATTCAGTGTCATGTTCAAGTACATTTCCTCAGGAAGTTGATGAGGTTGAACTGCAGAATGGCTGTAGGTATGTGGAGGAAATGGTGGACTAGCTGTTAAAAGGTAGTAACGAGATTGATGATTTGTCTAGGATTCAGTTATTAAGAAAAGCAATACTTTCTCCAGAAGCAAAGAAAATAAGAAAACTGCTTGGTAAGAAGTAACATATTACTATACTACCCTCCCCAGTCTCCTACTAATCCATGTATTATTAAAATTGTGTTGTTAAAAACATTCATCTTTGGGACCATGAAGAGAACAAGACTGAAATAACTCCATCCTGGAGCTAATACTGCCAGGATTCCATACTTTACACCAAACGCTTTCCGGTTGACAAACTTCTTTTCCCACTCAGATTCTGAATGAATCATTGAGTTGTTGGTATATCCTCTGAGTCATTTTGCTAGCATGGAAATATGCTGTTCTGAGTTGTTTATATTCTCTCCCACGATTTCTTTTGGAGAGGTAAGAAAGCTGGATCTGGCTAGGGGGAAATCTGTGGCCAGAGATCCGTTTCCTTCTGCTGAAGTTAAGTGTCTTGTACTAGGATCATTCCTTGGTTAAAATCTTATTGCTATTGAGATTTTAACAGATTGTTAACAAATGCCAGCTACACATAAGAAGAAACATCTTTCCTTATTTCAGACACATCAGGCCTTGGGGACCATTATGTGTGTATAATAAATGCCAGACTTCAATCTCTGATGTGGAGATGGTGGTTATTCATTGACCAACCAAAGCTCTCAGACTTGTTTCACACGATAGGTGACGCGAACTCCTTGTTTTTATTTTTTTTTCAAATTTATTTATTTTGGCTGCGTTGGGTCTTTGTTGCTGCGTGTGGGCTTTCCCTAGTTGCGGCGAGCAGGGGCTACTCTTCGTTGCTGTGCGCAGGCTTCTCATTGCAGTGGCTTCTCTTGTTGCGGAGCACGTGCTCCAGGCATGTGGGCTTCAGTAGTTGTGGCACACGGGCTCAGTAGTTGTGGCTCACGGGCTCTAGAGCACAGGCTTCAGTAGTTGCGGTGCACGGGCTTAGTTGCACCATGGCATGTGGGATCTTCCCGGACCAGGAATCGAACCCTTGTCCCCTGCATTGCCAGGCGGATTCTTAACCACTGCACTACCAGGGAAGTCCCTCCCTGTTTTTCTTGGTGAGGTTCTTGCCATTATTTGTCTTACCTCTTCAGGACACATCAAAAGAGTAGAGTGGGGGTGACGAGGTGGGTGCGAAAGAGGTTGTAATGATACAAAACATGTTCTCGTCTCACCTGAATCTTAATATGGGTGGAGTGATCTAGAGATGGGTTGGTGGAAGAGCTTTCAAATACCAAAGTCGCAGCTCATATCTTTCAAATGATAAAGTACTCCTTTGTAGATACTTGATTTATTTATTTGGTAAGGCAGAGGCCATTATTGCTAAAATAACCTCCTTCTCACTTGTTTTCATTTCATTACCATTTCTTGAGCAGGGAGAAAGGAGTATAGTTACAGTTAGTATGCTGGGAATTTCATACGTCTTACCCATGATGAAACCCTTAAGTGACTTACTGTTATATTACTCAGCCTGAGATGTCCTTCACTCCTTCCCTGTCTGGAAAAAGAAATCTGCTTATCCTTTAAAGCAGAGATCAAGTGTCACTTTCTTTTTACTAACAGCTCTCATCTCCCAACCCAGCGGAACTTTGCTCTCACTTCTCAGCTGTTCATAGCAAGTTATGTTGCCAGTTGATGTTTATCACATTATGTTTGGGTTAGTTATATGCAAATCTCTCCCTCTTACTAGAGGGTGAGCCCTTCAAAGGTCAAGCCTCTGTTTTCTCCATTTGTATATCACCAGGGCCTCCTGGAATATCTAATGCTTAGTAATGCCCAGTAGATGTTAGTGCTGGAACCAGAACTGGCGTCCAGACCAGTATTATCATGACATCAAGTTATTTCTGAAACAGAAAACAACGAACCAAGCAACAGCAAAAAAGAACAAATAACTATAGTCTCTATTACTTGCCTAATTACCTACATCCTTTACTCAACTCAAATGTTGCTTTGTGTGTGAGTGAATGGGGCAAGACAGGGTGGTACATGTTGCTGAGTTTATTTTCTGATTGATGGTTTCTCAGACTTCAGTCACTTAAGTTGTGGACACCTACATCATGATACTGTGAAACTTTTAAATGTAAAAAAAAAATAGGAGCTTCAGTTGAAAGGTGTGAGCTGTTGGGACATTACTGAGATAAGCAGAATAAATAATGAATGTTGAAGGTACCGTGTTTCTGTCAAAACCTTGGCCAGAAGCGTCAGAAGGATTTTCTCTCTGTCTTTGTAGAAAGCTCTCTGTTTTATTTCTTCTTCTCTTCCCCTCTCCCCTCTTCTTTTGCTCCTCTTTCGCCTCTTCCTTCTCTTCTCCTTGTCTCCATGTCTGTTTTATGTGCTTGTTTTCCCCCCTTTTTATTCCTAGAAGTTTATTTTTAAGAAGTTGGCAATGGTGATGGCAAGTCGGTGAATCAAAGAAGATGATTATAGGGAAATTAGTGCAATCTAGGCCACAACTATAGGGAGAAACTATTTCTCACTTGGTTTTATTTTTCTGTCTTTCAAAAATGCATTTATTTATGTTGACTACCTAATATGGTCACATGGTTCTAAATTCAAAACTAGAGAAGGGAACAGAGAGAAAAATCTTCCTCTCACATCTGTCCTCTACCCACTATCCTCTAGCCTCTGGACAGAAAACAAGATCAAGTTTCTTCTGTGTCCTTTCAGAGCTATTTTCTACATATACAAATAAATACACACACATACACACAAACACAGATATCCTTTTTCTCCTCTTGTACATAAATGGAAGCAAATATTTTGCACCTTAACTTTTCTGCACATTACTTATTTTTATTTAATGTTGCAAGGTATTCCATCATGTGAATGTACTGAATATATATTTAACCAGTTACTTATTGTTAGATACTTAGGGTATTACCAATGTTATGTTGGTACAAGTTACACCAAATAAATTACCTTGTACAAATGTCATTTCACACATGTACAAGTACTGCTATATTCAAAGATGAAGAACATCTAGGTCAAAGGGAACGTATGTCAATAATTTTGATGAGTATTGCCAAATTGCCATCTTCTCACGCTTATGAATGATGTTTTTTTAAACCTTTTGACAGTTTCCAGTCTGATTCACAGGGTTTCTTTGAAGTATGAGTATAATTCCTTCCCTATTAAATATTCCATTAGCTAGTTATTAAGACAAAAACCATTTGTTTTTGTGCCTTTATGATGTTTATTGAATTTTAGTAATCAATTGAAAGAACTGAATGTTTGTTGGAGACTGTGTCCAAAGAACTGTTGGAAAAGTAAAAATGATAGGATTCAGCTTGTTGTTTAATTACATGATATTGAACCACTGATTGGAGGGTTTTGTTTTAATGACTTGGCAAAATTAACGTATCATTTAGACTTAGATTGAAGTTCTTAATTTCATAGTGGTCCAAAAAATATTGTTTTACATGTTTATTTTCACAGTTTACTTTCTACCAATTCAACAAACATTAACTACCTAAAATGTGCTAGATACTACAAGACTGGGAGATTCAAAGACACATATGACAGTCCCCCAAATCAGGATCTCACAGTCTAATAAATGTCATGTTAACAGGCTTCTAAAACTTTCTTTAGTCAGGGGATATCAAAAGAACTTGCTTTTAATTTTAAAGAGGCTATTAAGAAATCGATGTCATAAAGAGGATGAAGAAAATCTCAACCAGGAAACTCTCTCTGTTTCAATCAACCAATTGATAATTGTTCTCTCCTTGGCATCATGCAAATTGGATTACCCTTTTCAGTAGAGCAACATGAAATGTAAGCTATAAACCTTTCCACTCCTTTTGACCCCTTAATTGCTACAATTAGGCAATTTGCTTATAATTTGGAAATAGTTGATTTAGCTTGATAATGAAATTATCTATTTTTTAAAGACAAAACAACTAATTGAAAGATCAGTGTTTTCAATTATCATGTTGTAGCCTTGCTCTGACCCTACATCATCCTATTTTTTTTAATTTAATTTACTTATTTATTTACTTTTGGTTGTGTAGGGTCTTTGTTTCTGTGCGAGGGCTTTCTCTAGTTGCGGCAAGCAGGTGCCACTCTTCATCACAGTGCGCGGGCCTCTCACTATCGCGGCCTCTCTTGTTGCGGAGCACAGGCTCCAGATGCGCAGGCTCAGTAGTTGGGCTCACGGGCCCAGTCGCTCCGCGGCATGTGGGATCTTCCCAGACCAGGGCTCGAACCCGTGTCCCCTGCATTAGCAGGCGGACTCTCAACCACTGCACCACCAGAGAAGCCCCATCCTATTTTTGAATTGTATAATCAGATTGTAAACAGAATCAATGAATACTTGAAATTTATATATTAATGTAGATCGCATGTTAATGGTCTGCTTAACTTAATGAAGTTTTTGTGAAATCTCTACCTCTTGATTATGCAACATTAGGTATTAACTTCTTACTCTATGACCAGTTTCTTCCATACTACTTGGTATCAATTTTGTTCCACAATTATATTGTAACTAGAAATTACAGTCTTATGATTTTGATTGTCTGCCATTGTTAATGTCTTGCCACTTTGATTTTAGTACCGTGATCTATTAGGACCAGTTCAGCCTTCTTATTTCATAATTCATGCATTGAACAAATAATAATTAGGACCTATTATATGCCTAAATGATGTCTGTATATTAAGATAATAGTTGAATGTCACAGTTGACCACAGGTTTGAGAATGAATGAGTTTTACAATTATTGGGAAGAGCAGTCTAGGCGAGATAATAAATATTAAGGCAGGAAAAAGAGCTTGGCATTTTCTGGGAAAAAGATGAGAGTAAATGATTTATCGGGAGACGCACAGCTAGTTAGTGTTAGAAGTCATAGGTCTCACTTTGTGTAATGTCATCAAACATGTCAGATAGAATGTAGAAGAGATTCATCACTCATTCACTCCTTCATTTATTTAATATACTCCACTGGAAACACAAAAAATCACAACAGCAAAACCACTGCCTTGGCATCTGGTATTTTCAGTAGTTAAATTAACTTTTTTAAAAGTTTATGTTTTTAATCATTTTCTTGATATTAAAACTGTCACTTCCTGAAGGGTAAAACACAAGATGAAATATTTGAATTTTGAATAGTATTTTGTGCCTGTTGTGGTTGTGCCTCTTTGATGCCAGAGACTGGCATTATTTTAGAGTGTAGGGCAGGCTTGGTCAAGCAGAAGCTCTTGGGTAAGCGAAAAGACTACCTTACCTGTCAAACTCATGCTTCTCTCAGCCAACATGAATACAAGAAATTTTTGCACAATAAAATGTGATTTACAGTAGTGCAGGATGTATACTTTTTTTTTGGTTCCTCTTCAAATACTCCAATTTGTGACTCCAGAGGAATTCACAAGTTGTATAGTATTTAGAATACTGGTGCAGAGTGGGAAAGCATCATTTTACAATAATAAACAATTCACATTATTTATAAATATACAAATGTGCATTGTAACATGCAAGATGCTGATTCCTTATATAACTGAGAGGTTCTAGATATTGTTCAAAGACATGAAGAAAATTGAAACATAAATTTTATAGACTGATATTATAAAATTACTATATTTTGTAATGTTTTCTGTGGAATGATAATTTTCATACGCAATCCCACTAAATTTTGAATTATGGTATATAAAATTCTTGGTTCATTTATGAGTTATTTATACTTCCTGTTGCCACTGCCTGAAAAAAACAAAGTTTTTCCAAATTGACATATAGAAATATATTATTTAAGAACTGTAGTAACTCGAGTGGTTGTCTAATTTAGCATTACCATTGATAAAACACAAATTAAGTGAACATTTTGACTATAACAATGTAATCAGCAATTTTGCTGAAATGAAAGCAATAATTAATTTTATGGAATGTATTATTTATTGCTTACATATACCTTTTTTTTTTTTTTTTTTTTTTTTTTTTGGGGGACGCGGTCCT
>NW_006799025.1:368771-375741 GCF_000442215.2 Lipotes vexillifer | reverse complement strand
GCGGTGCGCTGGCCTCTCACTGTTGTGGCCTCTCCCGTTGCGGAGCACAGGCTCCGGTCGCGCAGGCTCAGCGGCCATGGCTCACGGGCCCAGCCGCTCCGCAGCATGTGGGATTTTCCCGGACCGGGGCACGAACCCGTGTTCCCTGCATCGGCAGGCAGACTCTCAACCACTGCACCACCAGGGAAACCTAGCACTTTGGTATCTTGACTTATCACTTTTAAATATTTGGTCATATGGTATGTAAGTCTCCATTGTACGCTTATGCCGTGTGCTACAGATATTGGGGGTAGGCCTATTTCTGGGACCTGCTTTTACTTTTTTTCTGGTTGAAATTTCTTTTGTGTCATTTCTATGAGATTCCTATTTTATCCTTTTAATAATACCCCATTGATTTGAGCTAATTTGAGGGCATTTCACTTTTTTGCACTAAAGAGTCCTATCTAAGACAATCACAGAGGCACATATCATTTCCCATGTAGAAGAAAAATAAATGGATTCTCATTTGAATTAAAAATCATGTAAACCATAGTTTACCAAATTCTGATTTTCTATATTCTGAAACTTTTAGAAATCAGGACTTTTGAAAAAATCCTGCCAAGTTTATCAGTATATATACTCCTGTTTCTCTAAATATTTAGATGGATTTTGAGTGTACTATAAGAATGAAAAAAGGCACAAAAAATAAAAATTTTACATTGAGTTAAGCTCCATCTTTTTAATAGATGAAAACACAGATTGATGCATTAAGTATGTTAAGGACCAAAGTGATGTTAATGGCATTTGACTAGTGCTTCAGACAGAGAACTAAACAGTAGTAGAAAAGAACTTCATGTAAAATATTGTTATTCAAAAAAGAAGGCTCAACTCTGTTTTCTTTTCTTTCTTTCTTTCTTTTTTTTTTTTAAATGTAAGCACTAATTTCAAGGTGAAAATCCAAGAGAAACATTTCCTTTGTTTATTTTCCTGGTTAAAGCCAGATTATTCACTGTTTGGAAAATGTTCTCTAATTTAGAGTCAGAGAATTCTTAGACATGAAAAGATCTTTATACAATTCTCTAAGTCCACACCCTCCTCTTATAGACGAGAAAATTGAGGTCTATATTGCTATACGGATTTGTCCAAAGTTATCCAAACCATAAATGGCAGCTAAAAGTATACTTGTGTTCAGATTATTAGTCCAGTATTCTTTCCTTTAAAGAACTCTCTTTCTGTAGTTTCTTTAAATAAAAGAAAAATTTAAAAAGGAAGTCATTATAATACAGAAGAAAGAGGGTTGATGACCAATTTTAGAATCTATTGCTGACCTTGTTATTCAAGAGGGCATTACTCTGAGATAGAGAAGGGGAAATTTAAACAAAGTTCTCTGGCATTAAATTCAGAAGTAAACATATTTTGATTCCACCTAATTCTATGCATTTATTCAGATTGACAGAGATATTCAGATCTTGTTGTTTTGTGCCTGAATGTGTGGAGAGTCGATCTTGGTATGAAAAGGGGATAGAATTGTTGAAGTTCCATAAAGTTTCATTTTTTCATGGAGTCACTATTTCAACCTCTTTTTTTCCCCTTCCTTCTCAGAGGACTTAACCATTTTCCTGAACTGTTTTATCACTTCCTTCTCTTGAATCTTTGCACTTAAATGCTTTGAAACCAATCTACCTGTACCTTTTCAGGGCCCTTATTATTATTTTTTTTAATACCTTCTACTCGTCTCTCTCTAGAAGGTCTTTCCCATTACCATTTAAATGTGCTTATGTTTCTCTTACCGTTAAATGCAAACAGGCAACCAATCTCCCTGATCTCCCCAAATGGATATTGTCATCCATCTATCGTCATTCTCTCCTACTCCTCAGGGCCTAGGTTTTCTTTTTTAATAAAGTTATTTATTTTATTTTTTGCTGCGTTGGGTCTTTGTTGCTGCACGCGGGCTTCCTCTAGTTGCAGCGAGTGGGGGCTACTCTTCGTTGCGGTGCACGGGCTTCTAATTACAGTGACTTCTCATTGTGGAGCATGGGCTCTAGGAGCACGGGCTTCAGTAGTTGTGGCATGTGGGCTCAGTAGCTGTGGCTCGTGGGCTCTAGAGCGCATGCTCAGTGTTTGTGGCACATGGGCTTAGTTGCTCTGCGGCATGTAAGATCTTCCCAGACCAGGGCTCTAACCTGTGTCCCCTGCATTGGCAGGAGGATTCTTAATCACTGTGCCACCAGGGAAGCCCCAGGGCCAAGCTGTTTTAAAGATAAATGCCTAGTTCCAATTTCCACTCGCTCCTGCCCAAACTCACACCTCAGTGCATTTCATCTCAACTTGACCCTCCCTTACTCATCTAGCTCTAACCCTTGTCCCAAATTCCACCACAGAAATTGCTCTCTGCTGTTACCACCGACTGCCTACTTGCTAAACCTAAAGGATACTTTTAAGTCTTTATGTTGCTTGATCTATAGAACCACAGAATGTAACATCTGGAAAAAATCATCTACACTGCCCACTCCAGCTCCCCCCACCCCCCACAGTGATGGACGTGAAAACTGGAGATGTGAAAACTCAAGGTGCTCTCCTTTCCACTCTGAGCAATACTTCCATAGTCAAGGGAAAGAAATGAAATGTCATGTTGCCAAAAGAGTCTTCACTGTTCATCTGACCATCTCTCTACCAGGATAAATCATTGAAAATTCGTGATGCTGAAAGTGAAATGCTTTCAATAAGAGGTCAGAGTAAAAATGACTTGTGTTTTGCATGTCTAATGAGTCTCATCTGCGAACTTCATGATAGCAAGTCTTTTTAAAAAGTGTCATTAATTCTAGAATTTCAAAGTAATTTATTTTATAAAGGAGGATAGATATTAAGAGCCAAGAAAGGTTTGACAAGAGTAAAATCCTATTTTTAGTACTAGTGACTTTTTAAAGTGGGCAATGCTGATACATCTGCATGAGTGAATTTCAATTATTACACAGTAAAGAAGTAAAAGATGTCTCTTGTTGCAGATGTGATCTATCAACCAGCTGGATAGGTTTCTGCTAGAAGAGGAGGAAGCTGTCTTCTCTGCTTCCTTCCTCTCTCCTCATAGAAAAGTGAGATGTTATCTTTAACCTTTTACTCTGGCCAGCCTGGATGTTTTCCTGTTCAGACTCGAGTACTTTTAAGTTTCACATCCATCTGTAGTTCCTCAGCTTCTGGAACTAGGTCAGCATTTAAATATAGAGAAACATTATTTAAAAACTTGAGAAGCTTTGGAGCCATGTCAAGCCTCATCTCCGTGAAGCATTCTGACTAATTCTTACTAATACTATTTGAATAATATTACTACTTGAAATGTCTTCTGCACTTGTGCATTCAGTCATCAAATGTCTGCTCATATGTTGCCTAGGAGCTGTGTACTAGTTTTTCTTTTATTCAGTTATATTTCTTTGCCCATTCAGGAGGTCATTTTCATGAAGAATTTGGAGTCCTTCTAACTAGATGAATGAATACTGGCAATTTACTTACCTTTCCTAAATATTAATCTCCTCAGTTCTCCAATGGGAATACTACTACCGGTTTACAGAATGGTCATGAGGATTGTATGTTCCCAGCATGCTTGGCACATGGCAGGCATCTAACATTGATTTCATTTCTTATTATCCTTGTTTCCTCTCTTCTCTCCATTTTTTCTTCATGGAACCTATAGCCAAGTCTTGAGTGAATGGGTATTACTACCGGCAGATTAGAGTGAAAGCTTATTTTGCAAGGTAACATTGAAAACTGTGTGTGACTTGGGATGAGTGATTCTATATGGTTCAGCTGGCTAGGGATATTTTGCAACCTTTTCAGATAATACAATGAATTATTAATCCAAGTTAGAGCGTGGTAGCTGGAGACCTGGATTTGTGCTCAGAGAACAGCTCTGCCACATTATAGGCATATGGTCATATGGCTGGGACAATGACATGGCCAGTGATCTAATTTCTGCATGAAAGATTAGAAAGCTGTATTATTCTTCTCAAGTGTGCCCAGATACTAATATTTTGTTGGTTAAAATCAATGTCATTTTCTCAAAAATCTTTTTCTACTTAATAAATTAGGTCATATGATCTAAATCATAAGAAAATACATTTTCACTATTGAGGTTAATTCAGTTATTTTCAGACTAAATGGAAAAAATAAAAGGGAGTCTCAAAACATTAAAAAAAATATTCTCAGGTTGAAACTCACACCAGTTGCTTGCCACAGGGTTCCGTGATCACAGGCTGGGGATTAATCTATGACGGCCACGCTGAAACCACATGCATGTGGGAAAATTTTTTTGGTCTCTTCCTGAGCACGTTGACCTGGTTAATGGGTCAGATTTGTGAGCGGCCACTTTGGACTCCTGGGGGATCAGGAAAAGGACTGGTGAGCTTCAGTGAGGAAGGAGTAAGCTGGACCACAGCAGGGGAAAGCTTAGGTGAGGGTTTGGGAGAGAAAGAAAAAAAAGACAAGACTGATTTTGCTGAGGCACAGTTATGGTAAATGCCTGGTCCCTTCATCAGAGGAGTTCCAACTGCTGGGAACTGGCATATGGGGCTGTACTAGCAGAATGGGAGCAAAACTTATCTGAGAGGCAGGAATTATGGCTTGATCTGGGCTCTGCTTTAACCAGCTGTGTGATTTCAAATAAGCCACTATTTTGGATAAGGCCTCCATTTCCTCAGTTACAAAATAATGGAGTCAGATCACTTAAGCCATCTGTCCTACTGGTAATGTTCTGTGATTCTAAGATTAGCTAATTCTTATACCATATTCTCTATGTAATAAGAACTTTTTTCAAATCCCGAGGTAACGCTGAGGACATACCCACTGTTGTTTTCTGAAAATTAATCAAACTTACTTTCAACTCTGATTTTGTGTTTCCAAGTTGACTAGTAGCTCTGTGTCAGTTTGACTTGTATCTATCTCTTCACTGATGAGAAGTGATCTGAGGACATTAAACATGATTTATATATTTTTTCAGAAACACACTACATATCTTTAAAACCTCCACCTTTGGTAATTAGAAAATGCATATCCACAGTACTATTAACACACATAAATTCTAGGTAAATTCAATATTCTTTAAAAAAAACTTGCTAAGTCATTTTTACTATGTTATATTACATTTTCTTTTAACATTATAACTCTTGTTTTCACCGAAACTGTTGATAGATTAGTAAGTGGTACAATATCTTTTTCCTATCTTTTGGTTATTAAGTTGCTTGTTCTTTCTATTTGTTTGGTTTCATTAAATAAATACACTGATATTAAGAATTTATATGCAATCCCTTGGCTGCTCACATGATATGATTCCACATTAAAAATTATCCCTGAATTGAACAAGAAAATTCAGAAAACACATCAAATATTGCCTTAGAGATGAAATACATCATTAAAGTATGTAATCGAATCAAAAGAGATCTGAAATAGATATAGAAACTACATGAAGTAAACATATGGAAGATGCTAGAGGAAAATGCTACAGTTTCCCAGGCTAGAAGAAACGCCAGTAGCTGGTTATGCTATTGGCACAGATGGAAAGAAATGGGACATATTTTTTCTAATAGATTAAAATATTCAAAGACATGGAAAGTTCCAGTAGATTAAGAAACTTTATAACACATTACCTAAACCTGGTTAGAAATTATTACAGAGCTTTGACAGGGAAAATGCGAAAGGAATTAGTCTTAAAGAGTTACAGAACCATTTAACCAAGCTTCCTGGCCCTGTAGAAGGTATTTCTTTTGACTATATTCCTGAACAGAAGTGATATATGAGGACTGTAACTGAAATTGAGCTCTACCAAGGGAGTGTGTGTGAGAGCAGGGCAGAGTTTTTAGGAGTTCAGTCCTCTTTTCTCTGTGGAGTTAAGAAAAGAAATTGCAAGTGACCTGAAATTCAATGAGACAATGTGACCATTTCAGTGAAAAAGTTCATCTGGTTTGCAATGGAAAATAACTGAAATGGGAATTTTGCTGAAACAGGCAACGTTTATAATCACCCAAAATATTTAAAAAACACAAAAAGAAGAGTATTCTAAATAATTCTAAGAAGAAAAGATGTAGCCAGAAAAATCAGGGCACTTCTTTGCCTGTTCCTTCTCAAGATCAGGAAGTTGTATTACAGCTAAGAAGGTGACCAGGAAGGACTATTGGAAAGTGTGGAGGGGGAAGAACTGCTGTGGCCTCTGCTCCTTTCCTCACCCAGGATTTTACAGCCTGAAAGACAGGTGGAGGACAGGGAGCCAGTTAGCTCAGCTGACATCCATCTTTAGAAATAGAAATAATAAGATACAATAATTTTGAAACACTTCTAGCCTAGACTCTTCCCAGGTCAGAGATTAGAGCTTTAGGTGTCAGAAAAGGAAGTTCCAATGTGCTTAGAAATCATCGATTAGAGATTTAAAAATAAACAAAAACTGGCTGCCCTGGTGGTGCAGTAGTTAAGAATCCGCCTGCCAATGCAGGGGACGCGGGTTCGAGCCCTGGTCCGGGAAGATCCCACATGTCGCGGAGCAACTAAGCCTGTGCGCCACAACTACTGAGCCTGTGCTCTAGAGCCTGTGAGCCACAACTACGGAGCCCACGTGCCACAACTACTGAAGCCCGCGTGCCTAGAGCGTGTGCTCCACAGCAAGAGAAGCCACCGCAATGAGAAGCCCGTGCACCGCAATGAAGAGTAGCCCCCGCTCACAGCAATTAGAGAAAGCCCGCGCGCAACAACGAAGACCCAACACAGCCAAAAATAAATAAACAAACAGATTCCAAGTCTGTTTAATGTAATGAATTTATATGCAAAACCGATTAAAAAATATCTTTTCAGTGTAACTTAAATGTTAGCCTTAGTAAGTACAGGCGCTGGGAGGTAAACCAGATAGTTTGGGTCCAAAAGCCATACTCGTGACACTGCTTACCTTTAACTGACCATCCCTTAAATATTAATATTCCTCAGGGTTCTCTGCTGGGCCCTATATTATTCTTTC
>NW_006799025.1:358497-368761 GCF_000442215.2 Lipotes vexillifer | reverse complement strand
CACTCTTTCTGGGAAATCCCATGCAGCCCAGTGCTTCACAGGCTGACCACCTTCAAATCTATCTCATGAGCCTTAAACACTGAGACACATACTTGACAGCTCCTCATGGATGTCCTTCAGGCAACTCGAACGTAACGCATATAAAATAGCTCATCATTTAACCCTTCCAAACTCTTCACTAAAACGTAAAGCTCTTTCTACGCTGCAGTGTGGGAACTCTGCTTAGCAGTGTTTTTTTTTGTTTAAATTTATTTATTTATTTTTATTTTTGACTGCGTTGGGTCTTCGTTGCTGTGCGCGGACTTTCTCTAGTTGCCGTGAGTGGGGGCTACTCTTCGTTGGGGTGCGCGGGCTCCTCGTTGAGGTGACTTCTCATTGCAGAGCACCAGCTTCAGTAGTTGTGGTACAGGGGCTTAGTAGCTCCGCGGCATGTGGGATCTTCAGGGACCAGGGCGTGAACCCGTGTCCCCTGAATTGGCAGGCAGATTCTTTCTTTCTTTCTTTCTTTCTTTCTTTTTTAAATTAATTAATTTATTTTTGCTGCGTTGGGTCTTCGTTGCTGTGCGCGGACTTTCTCTAGTTGCTGCGAGCGGGGGCCACTCTTCATCGCGGTGCGCGGGCCTCTCCCTATCGCGGCCTCTCTTGTTGTGGAGCACAGGCTCCAGACGCGCAGGCTCAGTAGTTGTGGCTCACGGGCCTAGTTGCTCCCCGGCATGTGGGATCCTCCCAGACCAGGGCTCGAACCCGTGTCCCCTGCATTAGCAGGCGGACTCTCAACCACTGCGCCACCAGGGAAGCCCTTTCAGTGTTTTAATTCTCCTCCTTGTCCCATACCTTCCTTCCCAAGTTATATTTCCCAAATTCTCATGCTTTTAAATTTAGTTTTTACTTTTCTATTGTTTTTATGTTTTGGAAGCTACCTTAAGTATATTACTAAACACCAGTAAATGAATGAACTAATAAATAGAAAAAGAATGAAAACTCTACTCCATGTGGCAGCAAATGATAGCATGCCCACGAGTTAGCATGATCTCTCCAGGAGATGGCGCTCACGGTATATTTTTGCTTTTAGGTTTTTATGCTGAGAAAAATCTCACAATTTCCTTATACAGATTATTAATTCAAAGCAATATGATGTTCCCTGTCTTATCATCTTTCGATAGTCCTCTGGGCTAACAAGATTCTACCTAATGACTTTGTCTTCTTATTTTACAGCTGAAGGTAGGGTTTGGGGGTGAAATTGTTACAAGGAACAAAATTTATGATCGGGGAGAAATAGTGATATGAGGTAAGAGCAAGCATATACCTCGACACCTTTGATTCTAAAATTCCAATAAACAGAAAGTCATAATTTCATTATTATGGGGTGGGAAACATACAAGCTGGAAAGCAGAAGGGAAGTTGAGAGATTTGGGGAGAGAGAGCTAACAACTGAACATATATCTAGGGTTATCTGAAACAATAAAGAGGAAAAGCTTTATTTCAGAAGCAGTTACATAGTGGAGTCCTGGCACTCCACTTATAAGATGTGTGATCATGGGTAAGGTTTTCTCTCTCTCTGGCCTTTAGATTACTTCTCTTTGGAATGATGAAATAGAGTTAGATAATGTCTATGGATACCACAGTTCTAAAATTCTGATTGCCAAACAGAACTACAGAGTAAGGGGGAAAAGTAATTGCATGTTCAACTGGGGAAAGATACAGGCTAAGAGAGCTTTCATAGTCTTAGGAAAAGTTAACTTACAGGTCCTTGCATAGAACTAGTTTGTTGATTGATGGTAGTTCTGGGTCACTATTTTCAACCACCGTTGCATACTAGGTTCACTGGGGAGAATTTTTAAATTATAGCAGTGGATGGGTCCCACCCACCCAGGCCAACTAAACAGAATCTCTGAAGGTGGGACAGAGCTCTCAGTATTTGTTAAAAGTGCTTCAGGCCATTCTATTGCACAAACAAGACTAAGAATCACTGATCTAGATAATCAAAAAGACTATTAAAGCTAAAAACCTTTAAAGAGGATAAACAATGTTCTTAACAGTGATGAAAGGTGTAGGCATAATCCTGGAGGGGAAAAGATGCAAATGGAAAAATAAGAACATAAAAGAAGAAAGAGAAAGTTGAAGATATGAGGCATAAATCTGGAAAAAAAATACAGAAGAATAGAGGGTCAAGTGGCAGGGATATGGACAAACTCAAATTGTCATTGCTTTTGGAAAATTTAATCAAATGAAGAAAACTGCTCTGTTAACAAAAAAAGAAAATGGTACTTCCCTGGTGGTTCAGTGGCTAAGGCTCTGCACTCCCAGTGCAGGGGGCCCCAGTTCAATCCCTAGTCAGGGAGCTAGATTCCACATGCTGCAACTAAGAGTCCACATGCCACAACTAAAGATTCTGCAGGCCACAAAGAAGATCCCGCACGTATTAACGAAGATCCTGCATGCCGTAACTAAGACCCCGTGCAGCCAGATAAATAAATATTAAAAAAAAAAGAAAGAAAAGAAAAAAAACATTTTTCTTCACCTTCCATTCCAAACCTTCCATTCTGTTATCACTGAAGGGAAATTAAAGCAGGAAATGTTGGGAGTAAGAAATAACACAATCATGTTTTTATAACCTACATCATGTTATTTGGAATCTCTTCTCTCTTCTTTCCAGATGGAAAAGACTAAGTTTAAGGCATTTCTGTGCAGACAGAGTGCTCTGATATCTGCCTGTCTCTTTGTTATTGAACTTTTTGTTGAATTAGATTTTATGGTACTTTATGGTTATCGACTTGATTTTTAGTGTTTTGTTACAAAGAAGTCTGCAAGTTTTTTGAGTAATAGGGTCATTCCTATATGCCCTTCTATCATATTGCTTGGCCCGATTCTGGGTGGAGACAAATTGTTTGCTGCTTGGTTCATTGGACTTGGAAGCATTAAAAAAAAGAAAAAAAGTCATGTTATGTATGTGTTTCTTTCCTGTAAACATATAAGATTGCTATTGTTGGGAAATCTCACATTCTAGAAAGTTTTTACCTGAATGAGAATGCAGAGGAAAACTATACTGGTCTCTCAGAGAAAACAAGATAAAATAAAAATCCAATTTAACCTATACACATATTCACACACATACACCCACACCCACACACACAATTTTGTATATAATTTTAGGGATTCATTATGGTATTGAAGTCCACCCATGGATTTCTACTGGGCCCTGGGTCTCAGGATATATCCATGAGGGATCTGGACTGGACTTGTGAACAAGTTTAGTTGCTGTCTTTGATTTGTTAAATGAACATACACTTATATGGCTTTGTATGTATGAATGAATTTCTCTTGAAAGACACAGAAGTAGACTTGGACAAAAAAAAAAAAATTCCCGTTTTTGGGTAGGATTACTCAGCATCATAAAGTTGTCAGTTCTCCCTAAGTTAATTTAAAATTTTAATGCAATTCAATAAAAATACCAGCAAACATGTTTTTATTGAGCTAGACAAATTGATTCTAAAGTTCATATAAAAAATTTAATGAATGGCCAGGAAAACACTGAAAAGGTAAAACTATGAGAGAGACTAGCTTTACCAGACATAAAAACACACCATGAAATCATTATAATTAAATCAGTATGATACTGGCTCATGAATAGGCAAGCAAACAGGCTAGAGCAATAGAACAGGGGGGAAAAAAATTCCCAAAATAGACAGAGCACATATGGAAATTTAGTATAATATAAAAGTGGTATCTCAAATCACTACAGGAAAAATGAGCCTTATAGTAATAAGTGGTCTTGAGACAACTGGGTAACAATTTGGAGAAAAAATAAAATTAGGTACATACCTCATACTATATACAAGAATAAACTCCTATAATAACCTAAACATACTGTACATAAGAATAAATGGAACATGGATATAAATGAAAAAAAAAAAAAAACCCATGCAAGTAATAAAGGAAAACATAGGTAGATTCCTCTTTAACTTCATTGTATGGAAAGGCTTTAACCTATATTTAAAATTTACAGACAATAAATAAATCGATACATTTGACTACATATAAATAATTTGCATGCAAAGAAAACTATTAACGAATCAAAAGACAGCTGAGGGTTTTGCATGTAAGGAACCTGGAAGTTGCCTCTATGTTCTAAGGAGTAAAAAGCTGAACAGGCTGAAAAATCAACAACTCTTTTTGAATCCTTAGAAGTGAGGACGCAAGGGAAACAGCTGCTCCCCAAACTGAAGAGGCAGTTGGGTGAGTACAAGGACTTGCTGCTTACTGAACAGAAATTCATGAGACTCAGTTTTCTTAATAAGGCCTGCCCTCAGGAGAAACTAGTTAACCAGAGCCTACTGCAGTATTATCAGAGCCTAACTGACCTGGGGAAGAGAAATACCCAATGCTAGTCCACTCTAGCCATCTGTTCCCACCTAAGGGAGGAGAAAGAAACCCTGAGAAGCACTTGTGAAGTTCACAGTCCAGAGGCACAGGCTTTACAAAAAGACTGAGACCTAATGATAGGATGCTTCTCCTTCCTGCACGCTTTACCACCTCATTCCTAAAAACCTATTTATAGCAATTCTTTTTATTGGTGCTTTATGTCTGGCTTCAAAACAAAAAAAAAATTACAAGGCATACCAAAAGGCAAAAAAATATAATTTGATGAGAACCAGTTATGGCAGGGATGTTGGAATTATCAGATGGAGAATTAAAACAATTATGACTAATATGCTAAGGGCTCTAGTGGATAAAGTAGACAGCGTATAAGAAAAGATGGGCAATTTGAGCAGAGAAATGGAAATCCTAAGAAAGAACCAAAAAAAAGCTAAAACATTGAAAAGAGATTTTTAAAAAAAAGTTCTATGATGGGTCTATGATGAACTTATTGGTAGACTGGACATGGCTGAGGAAAGACTCTCTGAGCTTAAGGATATCTCCATAGGAATCTCCAAAACTGAAAAGCCAAGAAAATAAAGATTGAAAAGAAATAGAACAGAATACTCAAGGACTGTGGGACAACTACCCAAAGTGTAATGTTCATGTAATAGGAATACCAGAAAGAAAAGAAAGAGAGAAAGGAACAGAAAAAATATCTGAAACAGAATGACAGAGAATTTCTCCATTTTAATGTCACACATCAAACCACAGATCCAGGAAGCTCAGAGAACACCAAGCAAGATAAATGCAAAAATCTGCAGCTAGGCATATCATATTCAAACTAGAGAAAATCAAAGATAGAGAAAAAATCTTGAGAGAAGCCAGAGGGAAAAACACCTTCCCTACAGAGAAATGAAGATAAGACATATACCTGATTTCTTCTTAGAAACTGCACACAAGAAGAGAGAATAGTGAAATATTAGAGTATTGACAGAAAAAAAGCCACCAACATAGAATTCTGTATCCTGCAAAATTATCCTTCAAAAATGAAGGAAAAGTAAAGACTTTTGGACAAACAAAAATTGGGGGAATTTGTCGCTAGTAGACTTGCCTTGCAAGAAATCTTAAAAGAAAACTTTTTTTGCACGGATTTTAGAACCTTAGTTCCCCAACCAGGGATTGAACCCTTGCCTTCAGCAGTGAAAGAGTGGAGTTCTAACCACTGGACTGCCAGGGAATTCCCAAGAAAATCTTAACAACTACACTTCAATTAAAAAAAAAAAGACTTCACTTCGCTCTACAGTAGACACTAACACAACATTGTAAAACAACTATACCGCAATTAAAAAAATAAAAAGAAAATCTTTAGAGAGAAGTAAAATGAAATTGGTAAAAAACTTGGATCTATATAAAGAAAGGAAGAGCATCAAAGAAGGAATAATTGAGGATAAAATAAAAACTTCTATTTTTCTTATTCTTGTTGATTTAACAAGTAACAGTTTGTTCAAAATAATAATAGCAACAATGTATTCAATTATATACATATGTATATACATCTATATCCACTTATGTATGCTTATATATAAGTGAAATAAATGACAACAATGATACAAGGGACTAGAGAGAAAAATTAGGATTACTTTATTGTTATAAGGTACTCACATTGCCCATGAAGTGGTATAGTGTGATTTAAAGTGGACTTTGATTAATCATAAATGTATGATGCAAACTCTAGAGAAACTACTAAAAAAAGTAAAAAATGAAGTATAGCTGATATGCAAAGAAAGGTGAGAAAACTGAGCGATATAAAATGCTCACTTAAAATCACAAAAGGCAGAAAAAGAATGAAAGACAAAAATAGGAACAAAGAACAAGTGCAACAAACAGAAAATAGTAACAAATACAGTAGATATTAATCCAACTATATCAATAATCACTTTGAACGTCAGTGGACTAGATGCAACAATTAAAAGAGATTGTGAGAGGGAATAAAAAACAAGACCCAACTGTATGCTGTCTACAAGAAACCCACTTTAAATATAATGACACATATAAATTAAAAGTAAATGGATGGAGAAAAACTCCTGATTTTAATAATTGTATGATGATTATATAAGATGCTAACTTCTGGGAAATTGGATGAAGGGCATATTGTAGATGTAGCATTTCTGCAACTATTTTTTATAAGTATGAGATTATTTCAAATTGAAGAAATAAAATCTAAAAATAATAAAATATCGATTAAAATGAACTGTATGACATGAAAAATCTCTTTAATATATTCCTTTTTAAAATTTATTAAAATGTGCTAAAATTTAAAAGCGTTCAATTTTAAAATATTCTTTTAATTCTAAATGATATAATATAGAAGGTATAACATTGCAGTTTCAAGTACTTACCTTCAAATAAAAAAACTAAAAAAGTGAATTTTTGAAACACATTCAGTTAACAAGTTGAGAACAAAAGATAAACATGTTCAGAAAAAATTTGAGAGACTTGTTAAATTTTGGAAAAAAAGTTTTTGTCTTCTAAAAGTATCCAGGTAAATATCAGTGAATTATGTGGCATAATAAATGTTTCAAAAGTGGGAGTTTTCTTTAGGACAGAAAGTAATATTTTATAAAACATTTAAATTATGGTTTGAACAACTCTACTTAGGCTCTTTCAAAGGCTGGTTTCAATTGAACATAGTTGTTCAAATGGTCCCAATTCAAAAAATATTGCAGTTAAAATAAGCCAGTTTAGCTCTGATAAACATTGATTTCAACCTTACACAAGTGTCAAAGTTGTTGATTTTACCAGTAGATTGCCAAATGGATGCGATTACTTGGTCACTGTAAACCACTTACAAAAAAAAAGAAAACATAGGTACCTTTGCTGAGAGAACACCTTTAAAAAAAACTGTCAAGCACAGGATTTTCATTTTCATCTGGCATGATATTTGGAGGCCATAGTAGGCAGTTCTATGGGAAGTTTTTGGATTATCAGGTATAAAGTTGTTCTGAATGGCTTTGCCTATAACTAGAATTTATTAGCTCTGTTTTGACTTTTGCAACACAGATTTGGAGACATAGTGCACTACAACTAGCAACCAGTAGCGGATTCTTTCTTCTGCTTCTTCCTGTAATTATAGATGTACAGTTGACCTTCGAACAACATGGGTTTGAACTGTGTGGGTCCACTTATACGCAGATTGTTTTCCATAAATGTAGTACCTGTAAATAAATATGAATTTCGTTTTCACATTACCTTTTCATTTTGATGTCTAATGTTAGTAATACATATAACATCTACAGTGTTTTATATCATATAAGACAGTAACAGACAGACAATTCATCTTGGAAACAGATGGCATAAACTTATGGTATTGATAAATACAGTTCAGTACTGTAAATGTATTTTTTCTTCCTATGATTTTCTTTATAACATTTTCTTTTCTCTAGCTTAATTTATTGTAAGAACACAGTGTATAATACATATAACATACAAAAGATGTGTTAATCAACTGTTTAGGTTATTGGTAAGGCTTCTGGTCAACAGTAAGCTGTTAGCAGTAGCAGTTAAGTTTTGGGAGAGTCAAAAGTTATATGCTGATTTTCAGCTGCACAAGGGTGGGTGCCCCTAACCTCCACGTTGTTCAAGGGTCAACTGTAGTTATAATTACAGGTGAGCATTGGAAACTTAACAAATGGTGGTTTTATTTATCGTAAATGCACACTTAGCCCTCTATATACATGCAGTAGTCTTGAAGGTTAATATCCTTGTTATTTTTCCTTTGGGCCTCAAGTGTAACTGCTTTAACTATTTCATGTCTGGGTGTTTTAGACTTTAAACACTGTCTTTAATGTATGACCTCACTTTCTCCTGCCCTTCGGACCAGGCATTTCTACTTGTATTCCGTCTTTACTCTTTAGTTCTGGATTCATTTCATTGGCTATCTTAGAATTTCTTCAGGTTGCAAACCTGTGGTACTAAACTGGCTCCTTGCAATCCAAGTTGGTCTACCTGAGCAATGATGAGGGGAGATTCTGACAAGTGGGGTGATTTTAGAACCGCCTAAACAGGTCTTTTTAGAGCATGGATATCAGATGGGGGGAAAAATGGATCCTCATTCCATGTGAGCCTCTTCATTTGGACAGCCTCTGATTGTGTAACCAGTTTACAGGGATAGCCTTAGTACTGTTGTATCAGCCCACACAAAGTAAGAGGCTCTATAAAAGTTAAGGAATTATGTGAAAAAACAACAACAACAACGACAAAAACTTGGGCTTCCCTGGTGGTGCAGTGGTTGAGAGCCCGCCTGCCGATGCAGGGGACACGGGTTCGTGCCCCGGCCTGGGAAGATCCCACATGCCGCGGAGCGGCTGGGCCCGTGAGCCATGGCTGCTGAGCCTGCACGTCCGGGGCCTGTGCTCCACAATGGGAGAGGCCACAACAGTGAGAGGCCTGCGTACAGCAAAAAAAAAAAAAAAAAAAAAAAGTTAAGGAATTGCAAGGCAGAAGGTAGAAGACCAAAAATTCCAAATGTGAAAATTCCCCAGCTGGACTTTTTGAGGTAGAGATGATACAAGGTCAGTACAAGCCACTCCAGACCTTCATTTCAGAACCAATGCATTGCTCTGGGAACCCGTATCCCACATAATGTTATCTCTAGATCAGCAAATCTGTACTCCTGGGATTCCTAAAGGCTGATGAAGGAGCCATAAGGTAAGAGACAGAATAGAGTTCTGCCTTAAGAAATTGCAACTGAGTTATTCACAGTATTAAACACACACACACACAGACACACACACACACACAGACACACACACACACTTATCAGGTGCTGTTAAAAATGGCAAGGAAGACTATTTATTGTTGTAGGGGTCAATTGAATTCAATTTCACTGAAACAAAAAACAGGAGAGTTTTTAAGCTCTGGGGTGAGCTAGTGGAAAGGGTACTGGAGGATGTTAGGGGAGATTGGTCAATGTGACTAGGCCATTTGAGTTTGTCAATCAGTGTTTATCAAGTTAGGCCTCTACTCTCTCAGAGGAGAGAGGGGGACAGTCTTTCCAGATGTTTACATTTCTGAGAGAAAATTTACGTTTCAAAGGTATAGAGAAAGAATTTACAATTGCAAATTTTCTAAAGTAAATGCTCTAAGTAAAGGGAAGTTAGGGGACCATAGTCAGAAAGAAGTTTTAAAGTTAAGTCAAACTGAGGGGATCATTTAAGGCCATCTTAGTCAACAGGTGAGGGGAGTCTCCAGTGAACCATGAAAGTACCCAGGAGGGAGGAAGTTTTAAGCCCTTACCAAGCCCAGGGAGTGAGAAGAGAGTACCGAGTACAAGTCAATTAAGAACTTCTTGCTCCCTTTCTTCTTTTATGAGAAGAATTGATGTTTTAATTGTTTTTACATAATTCTGAAGAGTCTGACCCAGAGACTTCTCCATGGAAGAGGACGTAGAAAATCATGCCAGGCTTCAATCCTAAAATGAAACCTAATGTTACCTTTTTCTGTCTAGTCTTCACCCCTCCTTCCCATTTATTTATTTTCAGGTTGAATCACACCTCTTCATTCTTCCAGCCATCTTACTTGTCCTAGAAGTCCTCTAGCATCTCTCCTTTCCCTTAGTCCACTCTGTTTAAAAGAGAAGGGGAGGCAATTTGAATTTATTATTTATTAAGGGTATAAAGGCAGTGAAGACGTAATTTAAAAAGAAAGATAAAATATCACAATGCAGGGGCTTCCCTGGTGGCGCAGTGGTTGAGAGTCCGCCTGCCGATGCTAGGGGACATGGGTTCGTGCCCCGGTTCTGGAGGATCCCACGTGCTGTGGAGCGGCTGGACCCGTGAGCCATGGCCGCTGAGCCTGTGCGTCCGGAGCCTGTGCTCCGCAACGGGAGAGGCCACAACTGTGAGAG
>NW_006799025.1:337441-358487 GCF_000442215.2 Lipotes vexillifer | reverse complement strand
CAAAAAAAAAAAAAAAAAAAAAAAAAAAAATCACAATGCCAAAAACTCAAGGAAGTTTCTGAGAAGCAAGATTGAGGGCTTGTTACTGCTGGAGTGGAGTTTGAGACTGATGACTTTCAATCCAATATCACCTGCTAGAGCAAGAGCACCAAGCAGCTAATGTGTTTGGTCCTCTGGTTGTTGGTAGTTCATCCTCCTCTTCCCTGGAAAAGCCCTGGATATTGGGAAAGCCTAATAATGTTCAATGCCTTCTGAAGGTAGTTTGGTTTGTCAAGTATTTATCAGGATATTAAAAGAGAACTTATTGACCCTTGATCCAGTTCCTTTCTAAAGAAGCGAAGGCCGGGCTTCCCTGGTGGTGCGGTGGTTGAGAGTCCGCCTGCCGATGCAGGGGACACGGGTTCGTGCCCCGGTCCGGGAGGATCCCACGGGCCGCGGAGTGTCTGGGCCCGTGAGCCACGGCCGCTGAGCCTGTGCGTCCGGAGCCTGTGCTCTGCAACGGGAGAGGCCACAACAGTGAGAGGCCCACGTACCGGAAAAAAAAAAAAAAAAAGAAGCAAAGGCCAACTCTGGGTCAGACACAAGGACAACTTTATAAGGGTCCTCTTGCTTAGTCCTGTCATTACTGTATGATGTAGACTTTATTAATTATTCCTATTTAATGGGTGAGAAAATTAAAACCTGGCAAGAGAAATATCATGTCCCATGCAAATGCTGTAGTTGGGTCTGAACCCAATCAGATTGTTGCAGAGCCCCAACATTAACCACATCTTTATCCTGGGCTAGATGCTGTTAAAGAAAAAAATTGCACTGCACACGTGTTAAAATGGCATGGAAGATTTTACCCAAGACTATTGCAATAGGGGAGAGAGTTTGAACTCAACCCTGAATACAATAAGGACAAGTGGGAACCTGTAGCCAATGGGTAAGGTGAGGGAGTGGATGGAAAGTTACTAACTTTGTTAGGTGGCAAGGGTGAGAGGGAAGAGGAACTTGATTAGATATCAAGGGCAGGGATTCTCTATAAACTGGTTTAGCCGGATTCTTTGCTAAATCTGAGCTGTGCAGGCTAAAGTTGGGGCGGGGAGGACTCAGAGGCGCCTGGCTAAATTTTGGTCAAAGAGAGATTCATTGTCAATGCACTAGTGAATTAAGTTGCTGAAAATATTAGAGTTTAGAATGGGAAAGACGTGTGTATAAAATGGTTGTTGAGGTTCTTTCTGATAGAAATTTGGTTAATTTGTACATGCTGGTGAACAATGACAGGCTTTAGAAAACTCTTGGGACTCATTTCCCTGTGGTCTTGTCTTGATTAAATTGCTCATATTCGCAGGAAACCCTGGTGTATCAGGTCTGATATGCAGGAGGAGAGGTTTCAGATTTTTTTATCGCATAGTTTAATATTTATTTTTTCATGTAGGTACAACCTCATTATCTGGACTTTGTAAAGCTCTCCCACGCTTTCCACTCGCCTTCCTTCCCATTGATCTCAATCTTTTTCTTTTATGCTGTCTTCATTTCCAAAGTAGAGAAAAAAGGAAAGTTACTCTTTTTATATATATATATATATATATCTAGAGTCTTATTTTCAATTTATTTTATGTTTTCTCATAACTTTTAAGTTTAAAAAATGTTAAGTCACTCTGCTTCCTTAAAATGTGCTATAGCAAGAGATAAACATATTCAACTATTTTAGGACATGAAACCTTAAATTGTCAGTGAAAGCCAGATGAGTTTTGGAGACATCGGTATGCAAGAGCATGTACCAGAGACTATTTGGTTTCCAAAGGTCCTTCATAGCATCCAGTCCTGAAACAACAAACATCCTTTTGCTCTTGAAACTGGTTCAGAACAGAATAGAAAGAACAAGCCCTGCTGCTTAAAGCTTTGGAGGTAAGCCGACCATTTGCTTAACAAAGCAAGGCCTTACTCTACCTCTCCAAGGCGCTTTCATCTGAACACTGGGTTTGGAACCAAGTAGAAACAAGCTCTCTACAGTGGGATTCATCACTTCCTGGTTTCAGACTGGCACAAAGAATAGATTCTTTTATTTTCCTGCTATTCACATTTTTAGACAGATCCGAAACTAGAGGTGTGCTTAGGTAATGATGGCTGGTACACATTTCCTTTTCTCCAGCTGGGGACTCAGATTCTTATTTTCCCAGAGCAAGGTGAAACTGCTTTTCAGCTCAGCTCACTAAAAGCTGATGCAAAGTAGTATGAAAGGAACAGTCCTTAATAATGAGAAAGATAATTGGAAACATACAATCTCTGCTGCCCCTTTTGAATGCCCTTTATTATTATTATTTTCTTGGCCTTTAAATCCCACAGGTTTCTTTTCTGAGGGCAGGGGGTAGGGAGGAAAGCTCTTTAACTGTACAGATACTGCTAAAATCAGATAACTTGATTTAACATGCCTTTCAGAAAGCCATTTGTTCCCCATATTCCCATTTTGTGTAATTAATGAGAACCTTGCATCGATTTGTGTCTGTACATACTGGAATTTTGAACGTAGGATTAATCACCAGCACAGATAGGGTTTAATCTCTGCTGCCTTTTACGAGTGGTCAGTCTCTTCTGATTTTTTTTTTTAATGTAGTTTTAAAAAATTTTTTATTTTATTTTTTTTGGCTGCGTTGGGTCTTCGTTGCTGTGCGCTGGTTTTCTCTAGTTGCGGCGAGCGGGGACTATTCGTTGTGGTGCATGGGCTTCTCATTGCGTGGGCTCTAGGCACTCAGGCTTCAGTAGTTGCGGCACATGGGCTCAGTAGTTGTGGCTCATGGGCTCTAGAGCGTAGGCTCAATAGTTGTGGTGCGTGGGTTTAGCTGCTCCGCAGCATGTGGGATCTTCCCGGACGAGGGATTGAACCCATGTCCCCTGCATTGGGAGGCATATTCTTAACCACTGTGTCACCAGGGAAGTCCCGGTCAATCTCTTTTGAAATGGAAATAAAAAATACAAACTAAAACCAAAACTGAACACAGGCAAGTACTGTTTGTGCTTGCAAATGTCCATAACTGTAAAATTTGTTATTGATCTGACTCACCCTTTCAACAGATCCTGGATGTTACAAACACAAAGGCACACGCTCTTGGTGTTCAGAAGTGGGTCAAGTTTCCCTTCCTCAGCACCCTAAGCTCATGGGGAAGATGCCCCTAGATAAGAAACTAAGCATTGAACCACTAATATTTTGGGCTAGCTCCTGCCAGAACACTTTTGAAGACCATCAAATTTAATCTTCCTTGAAATATAAGAGCACCTAGAAAAAATATTCTTCCATCTTTGGCCTCTTCTTAAAAGACAGTAGTTGAAGGAAGAGAGATATCAACATTGCAGGTGGGCTTTCACTTCTTCCTGATCAAAACCTGTTAGAAACAAAATTCTAAAGATTGGTTCTAAAGCAGAAAACAGCCGAAAACGAAAGAGAGAAAATGATGAAGGACTGATGGACAGTAGGTAGAAATCTAAATATTCAGTAAATAAGCATTTTATTAAATGCTGTACAAGACAGTCACTAAGTAAAAGGCACATTTTCTATCTTTGAAGACCTCTTTCATTCTAGTCACTAGTACAGGACAGAGGAAGTAAAAGCATAGCCTCATTTGTTATTGGCAAACAACAAAAATAAAACAATTCAGTAAAGGGTTGGATGTCCTTTATTTAGGAAAACAATCCATGGATTGGGGGGAGAATAGTCCCCCCACACACAGTGGAGAATTCTTCCCCTGGGATCTGAGGCAAAATCAAGTTTTATAGAGCGTTAGAAGAGGCAATGCAGAAGCAGGGCATGAGTGGCCAGAAGATCAGGGATTTTCTTAAAAGGCTACCTGTCCTGTCTTTCAGGGTAAGCTGAGCTAGCTGGAGGGGAGCTGGAGGATTGTGACTGGTGTGAGTTAAGTTTCCTTGGCAGTGAGGTGTTTTCCGTAAGTGCAGGTTGAGTTAGGTTTCCGTCTGTGACGTGGGCCAGGCCACTGGGGCAGCTTCCATTCTGTGGGTCCCAACATGTACTAATCACCTTGATCACCCTCAGTGATCCCAAAAGAGGTGAGCAGTAAACTAGAATTGTTCATTCTCTCTTTTTCCCCTCTGTCTGAACATCCAGTTCCCTGCTTCTCCCTGCCTTTACAGCATGTCTAAGGTTTATAAGGACTTAGATTGACCTAGAAACACTTGAAGACGTAGAGGCTTTAAAACAAAACAAAGCAAAACCAAACAACAAGACCACAATAAAACAATTCTATAGAAGAAGGAAGAGCAAATACTACATTCTATTTGACAAGGCCTTTTTTATGATGCTGCTGAACATGACATAGATTTTTTTGAGGTTCTATCTTTTTTGTTAGGAACATAGTCTTCGATTTCTTCATTTTGCTCGACTCTGTGTTGGTGTCTATGCGTTAGATAAACAGCCCCCTCTCCCGGTCTTAAAGGAGACGCCTTGGGTAGGAGATGCGCGTCATCATCGTTCAACCCTGCCCTGGCTCTTGGTCGTCCCTCAAACCTTTGTGACCGTCCAAGTGGCCTATTTTATTTTTAGTGGCTCCCACTAGTTGAAGGCTTTCCAAGACGTCAGTGTTCCAAAGTGAGGAATTTAGGCAGCACAGAGATTCAGGCAGATTGGAAGACAGACCCTCGGGCAGCAGCTTTGAAAATATGCAAATATATACAGTCCTGTGGGACCCCAAGCATAAGCCCCGTGGCCGGCAGATCCCGAGGTGTCCCCTGGGTGGCAGCTGCAAAACCAGGGCACCAGACGAGTGTATGAGCTTCCACCTGGGAGACAGCAGTGAGCTGCAGCCGGGCCTAGGGAAAGCAGGAGGACGACGCCCACCGGGAAGGAAAAAAAGGAAAAAAAGATGGCTTCCGGCCATCTCCATCCCGGAGAGTATGCAGGCCCCCAAATGTTTGTCAAGTTAGACCCCTGCCCCTCAGGCTGATGCGCCAAGACCACGGGCGTCCCTGGACCTGCCGCTTCCTCCCTGGGCCCTGGAGCTGGTGAGTCCGAGCGCGCGAGCCGTTTAAGAGCTGTTTCTCAGGTGCTTATAACCTTGTGGGTCTCGGGGACGTGAACCCTGTTGATTTTCAAAGCTAGATGGTTGGGGGGCTCATCTCTCGGGGGCAGGTCTTAAAAGTTGGGAGTGCCTGGTGTGGAGTTCAGATCCTTTGCTCCTTAAGGAGAAGCTCTGGGTTTTGAGTTCCCTCTGACGTGGGGGTGGGGATGTCTGGCGAGATGGTGGCCCCGCCTCTTCCAGCGGCTTCCCTGGGCTTCTCTCCTCTACCAGATGTGTGGGAGTGACTCGGACACTTTTTAGGTTTTTTTTCAGAGGAAGTTGTTCCCTGTGTAGCTGTAGATTTGATGAGTCTGTGGGAGGAGATGAGTTCTGGATCCTCTTTCGTCACCATCTTGAACCGGAGCACTGATGTTGATTTTTGAATGCTGAAAATAGTAAATAATGGCAAATTCAGAACTATTCACAGTGAGCACGGGGCAAGGAAATTGAGTGAATATCTTCACAATTTTCTATCAGACTTTTCATGCCCAAGAGACCTGTTATACCAGAAGAGTTCTGAACTAATCATTTAAAAATCCAAACCCCAAACCAAACCAAACAAAAACCCCTGTTCAAGCATGCACTAATTAAATTCCAGTGGTTAAAGAATCCAAACCCAAGAAGCATCTTAGTTTTTTATAAGGCTTCTCCTTTAATAAGCATCATTGTTCATGATAAATATTCTAACAATATACAGTGTTTGTTGAATGAATAAATCCTGAAGTTGTTTTATTTTTTATTTTTTATTGCAAAAGTAATATACTTTGTGGCTACTATAGAGAAACACAGTTGATTTTTAGACATTAACTTTTAATTCTAATAATTTATCTGAGTATCCTTTGGTATTCTCTATATACATAATGTATGTTTGTGTGTAAGTGATAAGTTTTCTTTTAATTTTTTTCTCCTTCATTTTTATATCTTTTTTCTTCACTACAGTTTGAATAGAAATGGGAAAAATATCCCTGTCTCATTTCTTATCTTAGAAAGAATGCTTTCAACATATACCATTAAGTATATTTGGTGCAGTTCTTTTTGGAGGGTTGGGGGATCCTTTATTAAAATGAGGACATTCTCTTTTAGTTGCTACAAGTTTTTTTTTTTTTTAATCATGAATTGATGTTGAATTTAATCAAATATTTTTCCTTCAGTCACTGGAATGACCATATGATTCTTCTTTAGTCTATGTGTTGGAAAGCTAGTGTCACTATAGAACTGCATAACAAATCACCCCTAAACTCAGCAACTTAAAATGACAATCAGGCTTCCCTGGTGGCGCAGTGGTTGAGAGTCCGCCTGCCGATGCAGGGGACGCGGGTTTGTGCCCCGGTCCGGGAGGATCCCACGTGCCGCGGAGCGGCTGGGCCCGTGAGCCACGGCCGCTGAGCCTGCGCGTCCGGAGCCTGTGCTCCGCAGCGGGAGAGGCCGCAAAAAAATGAATAAATAAACGACAATCATCTGCGTCAGATCTATTAATATCTCATTGGCCAAAGCAAGTATGGCTTTAGTCCTATGTCGAAAGGAGGAGAATCCACTCTGCCGCCAGGAGAGCTTCAAAATTCCGTGACAAAGGGCACGGGCACAGGGAAGGGCCAATGAAAAGATCTTCCACATTCCGTTCTTTGGCCACAGTTACTCACAACACTTCACCTGCAAACTACACTCATATCTTGGGATCCCCAAAACCTCACAATGCACAACATGCGGCTTAAGATGAGATCAAGAGGCTGCTCCTCCCCATCTAGAGACCAACAAACCAAAAAGGTCAAATTATCCAGGCAACATTGAACCATGGTCAGGACCACATAATAAATGCTCTCAGATAATGGGAGAAAGGAGGTATATAGTCGTCACTAGTCCAAGGCAATTCTGAACTTCCACTGGTAAAATGCTAGCATCTCTCCCTATTTAGAGACAGAGAATACTCCTTAATTAACCTATTTTGCTGTCTGAGAATGGCTTCCCATCAGTTGTTCTCCTTGGCCCTTGCCTGTACCCTCTGGGATACCTTTTCTTTTCCATTATTCTTCCTGGCTTTTTTCTGAGGAAGGCATGAAAAAGTATGCGTTGGAAAAAAACATATGCCTTTTGGGGGAGCAGATGAGTAGTTTTATTGTCCTGTTTCCTTCCTGTAGAAAGTTGAGGACTAAGATATTAAAAAAAAATCTCAAACACTATCTTTTTTTAGCCAAGTGTGGTGACACTTTTGCTAATAGAGACCTCTTAAAAAGCTTGTTGATTATGTATTTGATTTCACTCAACTCTTTGTCAAATGCTTACCTTATAGTTCTTTCAAAGACATTTCTTTCTTCTTTAGACTTAATTATGGATATTTTGGGTCTATTGTGTTTCTATGGGACCAAGTCCTTAAGCTTTCTAGTTGTTTTTTATTCAGCTGGAAGGATCTACTAGATGCCACCTTAATTTTTTCAGAGCTCTTCACATAGGGCATGGTTACTTCATCCATGATTTGGTTTTTACTACCAAGATTAATCAAATGGCCAAAGTCTTGATTTAATCACCCCACCCCCAGTCTGTATCATATTTTGAGAATCTTCAACTCTCTGGACATGTGTAGATGAGAAACAGTTTTATTTTTCAACCTAGCAAGTTCTGGCCTCCTTATATCCTTTTAAAGTCTGTTTACAAACTGGGCAGTTCTTTTCTGAATTTATCCTTGCTTTTAAGTGTCTTACTTCATGAAGCAAAAGCGATCAGCTGAAGCTTTGAATGTCCTGCCTAGAAAACATCTTTCCTTAGACTATAAATTCTGTAAGGTCGGATCTTAACAAACGGCACCGCGAAGCAGAGGAAAGCTTCAAGTGAGCTTTATTAGGGAGCGCTCCCGGGCGAGGTTCACTGGGTCCGAGAGAAAGGGGGCCAGAGAAGTCGCACCCGGGCGAGGGTTGGGCAAGATTTTATAGGGGAAGAAGGGAAAGGGGTGTGGTGAATCTGGGAGGGCGCAGATTATTCCTTATTTGGTGGTCTTTTCGGGTATCCTGGGGGACGGTTAGTCCCGCCCCTCGAAAGGCAGGAAGGCTGGGCCGGGTGCAAAGTCCCCAGGTCAGTTCCTGGAACTGGGTGGTCCGGAGAGTTTCGGTCTGATGCAACCTGTGAATCTGATTGTGTTCCCCTGCCTCGGGCCAGTTGGCCTTACAAATTCATTAGTTATATTTTACATCTTCCATGTAATAGTAGCGACAGTGTTGACACTGCATAACATAGGTCATCATTTTTTCGGTGTCTTGTATTAGTTCCTTGCCAATTTTCAAGACTCAACATTTTTCTCACCTTCTAATGTCTGGTCCCAAGCTGATGCTACATATATTAGTTTTTTGTTAAAGCAGCATCCAGTTCCATTTTGGTTAGTTAATGTCACAATAATGCTGCAGACTAACCATCCTGAAACTTAATGCCTTAAACAACAGTCATTTATTCTCACAGATCTTCAGGTCAGCTGGCATGGCTCTGCTCATGTTTGTCAGACGCATCTTGGGACCAGCTGGCTCGTCAGGGCATGTTCTTCTAATGATGATGGCGGAAGTACTAGGTATCAAGCCCACCCAAGTGAGCAATTTCTAGTCTCTGCCTCCTCTGCTGTAAAATATCATTGGCCAGAAAAATCACGTAGCCGAGCTCCAAGTCAAAGAAAAGGGAAATGCATTCCAAATGTAGTGAGAGGGAAAGCCAATGACTAAGATATTAAAAAAAAATCTCAAACACTATCTTTTTTTAGCCAAGTGTGGTGACACTTTTGCTAATAGAGACCTCTTAAAAAGCTTGTTGATTATGTATTTGATTTCACTCAACTCTTTGTCAAATGCTTACCTTATAGTTCTTTCAAAGACATTTCTTTCTTCTTTAGACTTAATTATGGATATTTTGGGTCTATTGTGTTTCTATGGGACCAAGTCCTTAAGCTTTCTAGTTGTTTTTTATTCAGCTGGAAGGATCTACTAGATGCCACCTTAATTTTTTCAGAGCTCTTCACATAGGGCATGGTTACTTCATCCATGATTTGGTTTTTACTACCAAGATTAATCAAATGGCCAAAGTCTTGATTTAATCACCCCACCCCCAGTCTGTATCATATTTTGAGAATCTTCAACTCTCTGGACATGTGTAGATGAGAAACAGTTTTATTTTTCAACCTAGCAAGTTCTGGCCTCCTTATATCCTTTTAAAGTCTGTTTACAAACTGGGCAGTTCTTTTCTGAATTTATCCTTGCTTTTAAGTGTCTTACTTCATGAAGCAAAAGCGATCAGCTGAAGCTTTGAATGTCCTGCCTAGAAAACATCTTTCCTTAGACTATAAATTCTGTAAGGTCGGATCTTAACAAACGGCACCGCGAAGCAGAGGAAAGCTTCAAGTGAGCTTTATTAGGGAGCGCTCCCGGGCGAGGTTCACTGGGTCCGAGAGAAAGGGGGCCAGAGAAGTCGCACCCGGGCGAGGGTTGGGCAAGATTTTATAGGGGAAGAAGGGAAAGGGGTGTGGTGAATCTGGGAGGGCGCAGATTATTCCTTATTTGGTGGTCTTTTCGGGTATCCTGGGGGACGGTTAGTCCCGCCCCTCGAAAGGCAGGAAGGCTGGGCCGGGTGCAAAGTCCCCAGGTCAGTTCCTGGAACTGGGTGGTCCGGAGAGTTTCGGTCTGATGCAACCTGTGAATCTGATTGTGTTCCCCTGCCTCGGGCCAGTTGGCCTTACAAATTCATTAGTTATATTTTACATCTTCCATGTAATAGTAGCGACAGTGTTGACACTGCATAACATAGGTCATCATTTTTTCGGTGTCTTGTATTAGTTCCTTGCCAATTTTCAAGACTCAACATTTTTCTCACCTTCTAATGTCTGGTCCCAAGCTGATGCTACATATATTAGTTTTTTGTTAAAGCAGCATCCAGTTCCATTTTGGTTAGTTAATGTCACAATAATGCTGCAGACTAACCATCCTGAAACTTAATGCCTTAAACAACAGTCATTTATTCTCACAGATCTTCAGGTCAGCTGGCATGGCTCTGCTCATGTTTGTCAGACGCATCTTGGGACCAGCTGGCTCGTCAGGGCATGTTCTTCTAATGATGATGGCGGAAGTACTAGGTATCAAGCCCACCCAAGTGAGCAATTTCTAGTCTCTGCCTCCTCTGCTGTAAAATATCATTGGCCAGAAAAATCACGTAGCCGAGCTCCAAGTCAAAGAAAAGGGAAATGCATTCCAAATGTAGTGAGAGGGAAAGCCAATTTTTTTTTAAATTTTATTTTAACATCTTTATTGGAGTATAATTGCTTTACAATGGTATGTTAGTTTCAGCTTCACAACAAAATGAATCAGTTATATATATACATATGTTCCCATATCTCTTCCCTCTTGTGTCTCCCTCCCTCCCACACCCTCCATATCCCACCTCTCCAGGCGGTCACAAAGCACCGAGCTGATCTCCCTGTGCCGTGCGGCTGCTTCCCACTAGCTATCTACCTTACGTTTGGTAGTGTATGTATGTCCATGCCACTCTCTTGTTTTGTCACAGTTTACCCTTCCCCTCCCCACATCCTCAAGTCCATTCTCTAGTAAGTCTGTGTCTTTATTCCTGTTTCACCCCTAGGTTTTTCATGACATTTTTTCTTAAATTCCATATATATGTGTTAGCATATGGTATTTGTCTCTCTCTTTCTGACTTACTTCACTCTGTATGACAGACTGTAGGTCTGTTTAGGTCTATTTAAATGACAAAAGTCATGGATACAAAGAGAGGTGAAGAGCCTACTCCATTCTGTTTCTGTGGTGAATTACACTGATTAATTATTCATGTTAAATTATACTTGCACTCTTAGAATAAACCTCCTTTTATCCTGAAAGATTATACTTGTTGTATTTTGCTGGATGTGTCTTGTTAATATTTTGTTTAAGATTTTAAATTTATGTTCCTGAGAGACTGATGTTTTTTCTTTCAGTTTTTGAGATTAAGATGTTTCTGCCCTCATAAAATGAGTTGGAAAGATTTTGCTACTTTTCTATAGTCTGAGTGTGTATAAGAATGGTATTGTCTCTTTCTTAAGTGTTTGGTAGAATTTATTAATAAAGCTATACATACCTGGGGATTATTTTTGTGGGAAGGCTTTTAACTACAGATGGAATTACTTTAATACTTATAGGATTATTTACATATTCAATTTCTTTCCGTGTCGGTTTTGGCATTTGTGTCTTTCTAGAAATATTCTATTTATGTAAAATTCCAAATCTATGGGTAAAAGTTGATATCTTCTTATCTTTTTAATGTCTGTGGGATCTATAGTTATGCTCCCATTTCCGTTCTTCATACTGATGTTTTCTGCCTTCTTTCTCTCTCTCTCTCTCTCTCTTTCTCTCTTACACTTCTTTGCCTCTGATTGTTTACTAATCTCTTCTACCTTGATGTCATGCATTTGCTTTACAGAGGCAATTGTTTCAGCCAGATTTTTACATTCAAGGTGGTATACTTTGCCATATTTTTGTTTGCACTATGACAATATTTTTGTGGTTTGTTCTTAACTGCCTTTGTTTTTCTTGTTCTTTTCTCCCTTTATTCTGGTAGTGTCCTTTTTAAAAAAGATTTTCTGCTGGCTTCATTTTGATCACTCATCTTTGATTGAGTTCCTGTACCAGTGATTTAAGGGGTAGGACTCAGAGCCATTTTCCAAGTTTGTAGGCATTTTCCTTATGTCTCTGCATTTTCATAAGTTAATACTTCTAGTCTTTTCTTTTTCCCAATCAGTAGACATCAAGAGCTGTAGGTCTGGTTTACCATTCAAAATTTGTCTTCCTTCCTTACAGGAGGTCAGCTGCTTCTTGCAAATACGGCTTATTTGTGTAATTCTGTATTTAACTCTCTTCTGCTTATTAGAACCAAACTGGCTTAACTGAAGCTCTCATCTCTAGCATGCTTGCAGTTTTGTTAATTTTAGTTGTGTATCTGAGGGTGTACACATCAAGGTCTACTCTGGAGATGTGTACCTTGATCCTTTTTGTGCAAAGATTAGATTCTTGTCTTGACTCTTCCTTATAAACCTACTGCATCTCACTGCATTGACACCTCTTCAACCTTGTTCATCTGTTAAATTTGGGGGGAGAGTCATTATTTTGCTAGTTTTTCAATGATGACTATTGTTTCTCTTTCCTTGTTCTCATTGTCGCATTTAGATTTCTTTCTAAATGGTAAGGGAAAATGCTAATTTTATAGAATTAATCAAAATTATGGATTGTGATGATATGTTTAAAATTTTGTTTGAATAACCTTTTGTTGGTGATCTTGAGGTCAAATCCTGTGCCCTTTTCTCATTAATGCACAACATTTGGCCTCCAGTGGATTAAGGACCAACTGTTTGGGTGAATCTGAACAAATCCAAATCCACTTTTGAAAAAAGCAATTTAAAATGAGTGTTTCAATGAAAAGAAACATTATTTTTGCATTTGTAGAGTTCTTCCAATCTCTAACTAGCTCACAATATAAAAAGAGCACAAATCTTTTACAACCATAGGGTAATAGGTAAATTGTTAAATAATATTGGTTGAGGTCCTAGAGTATACCAAAAACTATACGTTGTAACACTGAGGTGGAGAAAATATATAAAGATGGTACTCCACTAACATGGAGAAATGGTAGAATAGATCTCAATACTAGGACTAGGCTACCTGGGTACTAATCCCATTTCTGCCCTATCCCAGCTGTGTGGCTTGAGCCAGTCACTTAACCTGTCTGTGTTCTCATTTGTAAAGATGTAGAAATAATAGTACCTCCTTATTAGAGCTGTTATAAGAATGAAATGAATTAATATATGTGAAGAGCTGAGAACAGTATTTGGCATTCTAAGCATTCAGTAGATACTGCCTATTATTTTGTGGCAGTTGACCTTATATAAAGCTTTCCACAAGTCAAAATAAAATTTTTGTGATATGTATACATTCACACATACACTTTCCTCAGCTAGATAGTAGTTTTGTATGCATAAATTGGCAGTCAGACTTTTATAGTTTTTTCTTCTATTATACTTTTTCTTCATATTATTTCTTTACGGATATTTGCTCTCAATCTCTCACAATTGAAGTAATTCTGACATATGAAAATTACTTTTTTTTGAAGTTTTCAAGAATAGAGATCTTATGCCTGTCAATCACTGTATACAAAGAGTTTATTCTCTAGTGTTCAGAAGATCAGAGAATCTGTTCCTTATTCAGGGCTTTTTCACCTTGTACATTGTCCACTGGTAACTGCTTCCAAACCTGAGAGACCCAACTCTGTGTTAGCGTCTTCAAGAAAATTTCCCTAATTCCTGCAAGATTGTGAGTCTCGGAACATCCACCTCACTTACTCTCAGTACTCCTCTAGCTTTTAGCTAGAAATAAAAGAATCTCCTAATAAAGTGGCTTAAATAATGGTGGTACTATTCCACAAACATTCTGCAAAGAGGCAGCTCCGTATTTGGTTCAGCAGATCCCTGCTGTTATTGAGGCCCCAGCTCCTCACCCTGTTATCCTCAGAGTTCCAAAAGAAAATTAAAAAAAAAATTTTTTTAAGCTTATGTTCAGCAGAGCCCTGCTCTTACTGAGGAACCATCTTTTCACCCTGTTATCCTCAGAGTATTGCACGGGCCTAAGGACCTTGTTGAAAACTGCTGGTTGCCAATCCAAAATCTTCCCTCCTCTGCTTTCTTCTTCTTTTTTTTTTAAACTAACAGAATGACAATTTTATATGCAGAGACTATATATCCAACTTAAAAAAAAAATGTCATACTTGGATACTACTGACATCCAAATGAATTCTGTAAAATAGCACTGCTTTGTTAATGTTCAAACATATTCCTTGGTACATTTTGGGGACTTTGATTTCACTATAAAAGTGATTCATGCACAGAATTAAAAGCTATTAGGATGGAAAGCCTTAAAGTAAAAATTAAGTTAAAGTAAAAATTATCTCCTCTCATTCACTCCCACACTCCCAATTTCATCTCATCAGAAAGGCAGCTTTTATATTTTCTTGTATATCTTTAAAATGACATCATTTAAGATGTCTTTTATTTACTGCATTATTTCCTTTCTAGCCTTTTATTTTTCTGTTACAACCACCCCAATTCCATTACTCATCTGGTCTGTGTATTTTGAAGTGATTAGAAATCACTTTAGAACTCAACAGGGAAATATGTTTTCTTTATCAGAGAGAATATGTTCGTTTCGGAAGAGAATCTGAATTAACAAGACACCCTCTGAAGCACTAAGCCATGTGACCATTATAATTTTAACAATAATGGTCACTGATGGTGTGTGAATGTGTATTTTGTGAGTATATCACTGCCGTTTCACCCCAGTATTCTTCAATGTTAATAACCCTAGCAGTGAGAAAGATTTTGTAAATGGTGTTTCATCTTCAGTGGCAGGTAATATTTTATATTTTGTTTTAGCACAAGGGGTATGAATGATATCTTTTCACTGAAACGTGTAGAAAAAGGTGCAAGATTTTTTAAATGCTATACGTATCCTGGATACATATGCTGGAAGAGTATAGGAGAGAAACATGACCTAGGCTAATGCATTTGATGCTTGCTATAAAGTACAATATACTTTAAAGTAGGGCTATTTTGGATTTATTCCAAGCTATTTATTTCTAAAGAACCATAAGAACCTTATTAAATAGGGGTTATCCTCAGCAATGTTATAATGTCCTTTTAAGTCTCTCAGCCTACTTTTCCACACAACTTTTTCCTTCCCCCAGAGAATTATTTTATCCAGTCCTTCAGGAACTCTCATACAATTTCTCCTTCCCATGACTCCAAGGCAGTAGTATTCATTTACATCTTAAGTCACTGTGTTAGGATTCCATCTCTAACTCTGAATAGACAAGGTGTCTTTCACCTTAATTAAAGAAATATAAATCATTCTTGAGTGAATTGGGAATTTCTGAGCCTCTTAAATCTCACTCTGTGGGCTGAGAAGAAGGGTGGTCTTTAATTTATTATGATATTATTTTAAAGACAATGTCACAGGTGGCATTTTAGTGAGGCTCCTGATTGACTTATGGGGGGGTCCCCCAAGTTTTGGTTATAATCAGGTAACTTGGTAAAGAACACCAAAGAAAATTTTCTTAATTTTTTTAATGGCAGGATGGACTTTGGTTTTAAAGATTCCCTCACACCCAAGTCTTGCTGTGGTTGACTGCGTAACTTTTTGCTTTCTACTTTGAAAAGATGAAGCCTCCTCTGCAATTTAAACCTTAGGTTGGTAAATGTGCTATGTTAGTGACTTGATGGTAAAGTTACATCAAAAAAATGTCAAAGCATTAAATCAACTATACTTTAATAAAAATAAATAAATAAATTTTAAAAAATGTCAAAGCGTTAACACTGTGATGGCTTCCAGTCCTGACACATTCAGTCATTTGGTTTGTTTGCAGTTACTTTAGAGTGTGAAATCATTTAAAATGTAATTCACAAATAAGGGGTAATGGAAATACTGTTGTGAAATTAGAGACACGATGAAAGGAGGGTTGTTACTGCTGTCACGAATCTGTTCTGGACTTGAGGTACGGTAGGTATTTCTTCGTGATCTAGAATTCCATTAGTGGCATTTGTGATTCTTTCAAGAGTTTCTTAATGTACTTGAACTACCTGGTGAGCTGATTTATGGGGAATTATTTTCCTGTTGTCCATCCAAAGTCTGCCTAATTTTTTTTAAATTAATTAATTAATTTATGTTTGGCTGTGTTGGATCTTCGTTGCTGCTTGTGGGCTTTCTCTAGTTGTGGCGAGCGTGCTTCTCATTACGGTGGTTTCTTTTGTCGCAGAGCACGGGCTCTAGGCGCGTGCTCTTCAGTAGTTGTGGCGCACCGGCTTAGTTGCTCTGCAGCATGTGGGATCTTCCTGGACCAGGGCTCGAACCTGTGTCCCCTGCATTGGCAGGAAGATTCTTAACCACTGCACCACCAGGGAAGTCACTGCCTCATATTTTAATATGTACCTTTGTGACTGTCTTTTTTGAGAATACAAATTGCTATTTCATAACTCTTATTATTGTGTATAATCATTCAACTGAGTGTCACAAAAGTATTTAAAAGGAGAGCTGTTTATATAAAAAGGGAGTTAGACAGCTGAGCGACTCCACTAACTTTGAACATTTGATTGAAAATCATACCCCGATATTAAAATATGCTTTAGTCAATGTTAGTAGTTTTCCGTATGAGAGAAGCTCACTCAGTCCCATCTGTATGTCTGGTAAAGTGCACACTGAGATTCTAAACACACATAGTCTGGAATTCACTGTTTATTTTTAAGTAATAAAAATGCCATTGAGAAATGTGTTATATGTTGGCCCAGTTTTACATCCTTTTATTCAGAAGCTTTCTTTACTTTTAGAACAATAATCACTCATTCGTAAAACCAAATTCATTGCAGTTGAAGACAAGTTCAGTGTGTCTTCCCATTGTCAAAATCTTTTCTTGTGTATGAAGGTAATAAAAGTGGTTAAAAGAATCATTTACAGAAAAAAAAAAAGAAAGAAAAGAAAAGAAAGGAAGAAGGAAACTTCCAATGCAAAAATCTACCTTAGACTTGAAGTTTCTTTTCAGTTCATAGTATAGCAAATGTTACCCCCAAAATATCAATTTTGGTATTTTAATCCTATCAACATCTTTGGGAAGAAGTGTGGCGTCTCTGAAAGCAAAGAACACTGATGGTCACAGCTGGAACGGCAGGTGGTTTGCAGGATGTTTCTGACGTAATCTTTGCTGACTGAAGAAGCCGCAGCGTTTCTCTGTCACCCGGGACACTTGGATCAGCAAGGCTGTGTGTATTAAGACTATTAAACGAACCACTGAGTGATTGTTGCTCCTTCCAGAGAAAGATCTGCATCTGATTCAAACAAAAGATTCCTCGGGCTAATAAAATATTCCTTGTGGCCAGAGTACCATTTTCTTATCTCCCCACCAAGTACCCCACTTTTCAGCTGGTAGAAGTCCTGTAGCTAAGTAGTTGTTACAAGAAACAGAAATTTCCTCAAACTATTGTTTAATTAATTAAACAAGGAGGCCATTAGACTAAGGTGTCTCTAGTACCACGGTGGCCTAGGTAAGCAATCCAAAATCTAAGCCTCTAAGTGCCTCAGGTCAAAATGCTAAGGACAACCGATCACAAATAGCCAATAGGCTCTAAGCTATAGCTAATCAATAATTTCCTTTCTTTGCTTCCGCACTTTCTAAGTCTCTCCCCTAAACACTTCCAGTTTGGTGTTGCACATTCGGATTCAGTTTTTGCTCAAACTCTTAAAAATGTTTGTATGCCTCAGTTTATTTTTTTAACGCTATTTTAAGTCAAGGAGGATTTGATGGGGATGGTTAAGAATACAGGGGCATTTATAAGATCCAATTTCAATAAGTGCAGCTGGTCCTCACAGGAGTTGGAAGGGAAAACATAATCAAGTTTCTTTCTCTTTGTCTCTTTCTGTCTCTATCTTTGTTTCTGTCTCTCTCTCTGTCACTGTCTCAATCTCTTACACACACACGTCCTTCATCTTGGATGTGCATTGGCTTCATTCTTTCTTTTCTTTTCTTCTTTTTTTTTTTACAGATTGGCTATTTATGCATAATTCGTAAGTCCATCTGGTCTTTTAGTTCAAGCTTTCATACTGGCTAATGAAATCTCTTTGTCCCTACTTTTAGATTCCAAGGAGAGAGAATCATTTTGGCCCTGCATCTGAAATCCATGCTGATTCCGGAGTCCATGAGTCTATAGTTAAAAAACAGTCTGAATTCTGGCACAGATGAACAGCTGTGGGGTCTTAGACATGTCACTCATCAATCTGGGTTGCTGTTTGCATGCCACTCATCTGTCTGCGTTGCAGATTGCTTAAGGAGAGAGGCAGCACAGTTAGGGATAAAGGCGTGAGCCAGACAGGACAGGGTGTAGGAGCAGGCAGGTGTCGACAAGAAGGTGATTCTCTCTCTGGGTCCCTGCTTTGGACTACTTTGGAGCTTCGTTTTTACAAGTTTGGAATTAGTCACTTTCAGAGACTGTACCAAACACAGAAGAAAAATCATTTTATTTTCTCTCTGTGTACTCCCTCCCCACCCCCTGACCTTTCCTATTTCACTCAGTGTATTTCCTCTTCCTCCCTCCTTCATCTGCCCTTTAACAGCAAACGAGAGTCTCTGAGGAATGCCAAAGATAGACTCTGGTGTGTGCATCTGAGACCATAAAGACAAGCTGAAGGGCAGGAGGAGGGTTAGGAGGGCCGCCCAGCCTGGAAGTCTGACTCACTTGTTCATTTCTGTGGTAACTATTATTAGGCTTGAGGAAATGAGCAAATGCCAGTTCTGACCAACTCTGCTTTATTATTGCTATGAACAACGGTAACTCTACCTAATTTCTGAACTACACAAATTGAGGTGTTGGAAAGGACTGATCTAAATCATTAGTCAAAATGAACAGTAGGGCTTCTCTGGTGGCGCAGTGCTTGACAGTCCGCCTGCCGATGCAGGGGACACGGGTTCGTGCCCCGGTCCGGGAAGATCCCACATGCCGCGGAGCGGCTGAGCCCGTGAGCCATGGCTGCTGGGCCTGCGCATCCGGAGCCTGTGCTCCGCAATGGGAGGGGCCCCAACAGTGAGAGGCCCACGTACTGAACAACAACAACAACAAAAAGAACAGTAAAATAAATACCTCCTTCTCATTTAAGAAATATGGCCACCCAAGTTGATAATATGGTATTTTTGACTGAGTAATGGTAGTCAATGATAAAAATTCAAATCATCAGGAGCTAACTAGAGGCTGCCTGTAGAGTCTGAAGGACAAAACCATCTGTCTGTATACTCCTGGATAGTCTTGCTTAAAATATCCATCTCATTCTTTTATAATCACACACTGTGCTGATTGGCCGGGGCCAGAGTCAACCTCAAAAGTCCAAGCTTTGCAGGTAGAAGTGATTCCAAAAGCAGAACTTACTGGAGAGTCAGGGAATAGCAGACACTTGAATGCCCAAGTCCATGAAGTTAAGGCCCTTTAACCCTCTGGCCCGTGTCTACCTTCTCAGAACTATCTCTCTAACTTGTGTTCAACTCCATCAAAATGCATGTTCTGTTGTCTTGCTGTCTCTCCTTCATATTTATATGTCCAATCTGTGTGGAAAGGGAAATTAAAGAGAAGGGATTGCTTAAGGAGGTATGGAGTCCTTGTCAGCATCCCTCCCCAACGTAGACAAGGCTGAAGGAACCCCCCAAAAAATCTCTTTGCTTAAGTTCCAGAACCCTAGACTTTACTTTCTGTCCTCTTTGCAGACTCTATGGATCCGTGCCATACCTGGTTCTGTTTCTCTACCCAGTTGATTTCAGTTGGATCCTCCATGGCTCTACCTGTGCTGTCACCCACCTTTCCTCTTAACACATTCTAGCTATTTCTGAATCCCTCATCTGCTGCTTGACGACCGTGCACCTGGCTCACTCACCACGTGTGTTCTTCTGGGGCCCTTGACTGGGTATTATGAGTTTGGGCCTGAAGCTTGATAGAAACTTGCTTTTTTTGTGTGTGTGTGTGTGTGTGTGTAAATACACATTTCTTTTGTTTTTGTTTTTATGTTTTTTTATTTGTGCTTTGCCTTTTACTTACCCATTACCTAGTGTTCAATTTGTTTTTAACAGAAATGGCTTATGACCCAGTTTTATCTGATTGTGGTTTATATTCTTGAATGCAGTAATGGTTGCATTCAAGAGTATAATGGCTAATGGTTGTGTATGCAACAGAAATACGTGTCAGATGTTTTAAAGATCTTCTGAAAATGTTTCTTCTAGAAAATGTCCTATGGAATCTAATGACATCATATAAACACTTGATTTGATTTCTCACCAGAATAAAACATCAGTGGTACCTCTCCCAGACTCATAGCTTGACAATTTATTTCTCAATTAATGATATAAAGAGGCTCATGTGCTACTTTCTTTATTACATGGTATGCTAATATGGGTCCAATGTACACTGCATTCCATGCTATGTTGACTTATGTGGTAGGGAGACTGCCATACTTTATTTATTTACAAGATATTCATATTTACATACTAGCACTATGCCACATGATTCTATGTTCAGTGATAGTATTCAAAATCTAGTAGACAAAAATGATTCTTTTGGTATTTTATTTTTTAAATTGTGTATCAATTAATAGACGGTACTATATGCTGCTTTGTAAGCAGAAACCAGAGAAAACTGGATCATACATCCTTTTTGCTATTGCGTTCATTCATGTAGAATATTAAATCAGATTTAGTGTTTCATATTTATTCACTTATTTTAAAAAAATCCTTGTGATCTTGCCAAAGAAACTGAAACAAGTATCTTCCTGGCAGGGACTGGATTACAGTAAATAAAGCTTATTATGATGTCCAGTCTGCCCCTGGCAAATCATTCAGAACATTGACTCTCCAATAGTTACAATGATTTGAACTTTTCTATGCCCAGAATGCAAATTGCTCCTTCGTAACACTAGAGGGTAATATGTATAAAGCCACTTAGGACTTCGGTGGGTGCTGACTTGAGTTTATTCTGTGAGATTATTTACTTAAATTATCTTTGAATAAGGACAATGCAAATAAGTGTTTCAACTGCCTATGACACTAAGGCCTACAAACTGCAATGTCAGTGCAATTAGTCTAACTTCAAAAAAAGTGAATCTGCCTGTATTAATCTAGTACTTGATAAGGGGTAAGGATAAACCACTTTATTTCAATAATTTACAATAAGAATTAAATTTTAGTGCTAAGAGTAAATGATATTCCAAATTGGTAAAGGCAGATATTCAGTGTAAATTCCTTACTGTTTCAATACACCGGAGGAGACCAAAGAAGGATTAGGAAACTCACTGTCTGAGCTGCATAGTACTCACATGTGAAGTGAGAGAGTTGGACTAGTAGATGATCCTGAAGGCCTTGACAGGTGTTACTCCTGTTCAAGGGTTTGCAAAGGCCTCGGGGGGGGGGGGGGGGGGGGG
>NW_006799025.1:331513-337397 GCF_000442215.2 Lipotes vexillifer | reverse complement strand
TGGGGGGGGGGGGTGGGGTGGGTGTCTAAAGTCAGCTTCCGTTCCTCCATTCTAAGGCCTGCTCAGAACCTGAGCAAAAGAAGTCTGGCTTTGAAAGCCTTAGTTCAAAAAGAGACGGCTTTTTGTTTTTCCTTTGCTTGGCCGTTTGATGTGATGAACTTTGGTTTATAGCAAAGCAAGCTTATTCTTCGCTAGAGAACTTTGTGGACACATCTACTTCCATTAGTGTTTCAGTACAGCAGCATGAGTAGTTTCAAACAAATTATTAAACAAGTGAAGACAGTTTCCTAAGGGGGCTGCCGTCTGCTTCGTCTACTAGTCCTGGAGGAATCGAGCACGTGCATCATGTATTGAGTAACACCAGGGAAACCGAGTCAAGAAACTGACAGTCAAAGACTCCAGACCATCGACTTCATATTCAAAGTACTGATATATATTTAGAGCTCTTTACCTTAAACCTTTACAAATAATTTAAACAGTATTGACTAAACAAAACAGAGATTTTAAAAAACTACACAAGATACGGATTTCAGGGTTTTTTTCGAGCACAGAAAAAAATAAAACCATTCTCTTCCCTGGCTTTCCTGAGCCTTCTGTCAGGCCAGAGGATAGATTTCTCATTCAATATTGTAGGTAGCCTTAGAACGCTGCCACTAAAAAGTACAAAATGAGTACAAAGCACTTTGTGAATATGGATGCTATCCAAAGGCTAAATGAAAATCTATAGCAGAAAACAATAATAAAGACTGTACTCCAAGTGGTAGACACTGTATTTTAATAATACAGTTGTAACACACAAGTAGACATATTACTTCTCTAATTTATTGATGGTCAGGTAATAGTTGCAATAGGAATGGATGATTTATGAATTCGTGAATTATTCTGCTGCTTAGTCTTTAATTCCTGAAACTAAATGCTTAAGTCATGCTTTAAGGCATTCATTCTTGGTGTTATGTAAAAAGAACTCTTCCTTCAGGCCTGAAAATGTAAGCACAACATCTTTGTATAATCCAAATACTTTTTTCATTATAAATTTCTACAACCAGCCAGTGATGAAGGTATAATTTGCTATTTCAATACACAATTAAATGTGCATAATTTGTCATTTGGGTTGGAGAGACGTATGTTAATGCAAGGGGACTACTCAGATTCTAGTCCTACCAACCATATCTTTCTTGGAAATATGTTTTTCTACATTTGTGTTATAGGATTGTTTTATAGAGTGATCATATCTAGTACACAGTGATTACATAGTGAATTAAAGTCATTTACTCACATGGCATATGTAAGTCATGGATCCCATGGTATCCATTTAGTAGATGTTTACTTGGCTGTTCTAATTGTCACTAAATGAAGTCCAAGCCCCTTGTTTGAACTCTGAATGCACACACAACACGTGCCCTATGAGTGAGAAAAAACCCCTTCAGTTGCTTCTATCTTAGATGCACTGGAATTCTTTTGACATTCTATTTCAACCCCATCTTTTCTAAATCCACTGATGGTTTGTTACAACCTCGACTCAGATTTGCTTACTGGAGCATATTGTGCTCCTTGGTGGAATGGAATCAAGTTTTAAGGGACTACTTCTAGACACATGCTGGGAAACTGCTAGAAAATGATGACTAAAATGTAGGTATAGGCTAGTGGGCTCCCCACTAAGTTAACACTAATCTTTCTGAGTAAGAAAACCTTAATAATAAATAGAAAAAATGACCTTTGTGGAAAACAGTAAAGGTATAAATGACTCTGCTAGAAATCAAATAAAATCCTGGCTGACCACTTAATTTACTAAGTGGCCTTGTGAAAATTACTTAACATGATGTCTGTACTTTGTTGTCCTAACTGGACAAATGGCGACAACAATGGTATGTCCTTCATAAAGTTGTTTGAGGAACAATTAAGATTACCCCTGAAAAGAGTTTAGTAGAGTGCCAAGCTCATAGACACTCCTCAGTGTTGACTCACAGTAGCAGTAATGTGGTTCTTAGCACAATGCCTGGCATGGAGTGGGTTTTTGATAATTGTGTAAATGATGCACTGAAAAAGTATGATGGTTGGGCTGTAATCATAATGAAAAGCTATTTTTGTCTCCGACTGACCCTTTACAATTTACTGACCGAGAAGAGATTTTCTCTGTCACTAGATGATAACTGAGCAGGTCCGTGACCTTTATGTTCATTCTTAAGAAAGGTAAGAATATGTAAGCACAGAATGAATTATGGTTACTTTAAGGCGCTGAATATTCCGTTCAGTCATAAATCTAGTATTCTGTGGAAGATTTGCATTAATGTTTCACTCTTCCGTCAGAGTTCCAATTTCAGCCCCTTTTCCTTCTCTTTCCGGGGTCTGCAGTTGGTTGACCGTGTGCCTTAGGTGGGAAAGGGAGTGTGAGACATCATCATGCAGTCTTTTTATTTTCCCCCTCTGTCATGTCAGAAAACACCAAGGATGAATCAGGGGAGGGAGGGGAGAATCGGGGATGGGGCAGCCGCATTCTTGCTTGACTGATGACTAAACCTGACATGAAGGAACTTCTCTGGCTGTAGGAGATGTTTAAACCTGGCTCTTTCTCTAGTGGCCTTCCCTTTGGCAGGCCTTCAGCCAGTCTCTGGGGGTGTAGGGCGGATTCTGTGCATGCCTTCTCCCTGCTGGAGTCCCTGTCAACACCCTCCCAATCGCCAGGTTGTCATTTTAGAAGAGTTTGAAATGGCTCCAGGCACATGGTTTTCCTTTCTTTGAGCCCACATCTAGTCCACAAGGAAAATCACTCATTTCTTCCCCCCACCATTGGTGGGAACGTAGTTACCTCCCAAACGCTTTTCTCTACGTTCCCCTGTCTGGTCCACGTGCCGGCTATATGCCAGGCATTGCAGAATCTTCCAGTTGCAGAGAACAGGTTCCAAGCTTTAAAAGCGGTTCCGTGGAAGCCTCCTGTCTTAAGGTGAAGGGAAGGAAGAAGCACTGGCTCTCACTTTGTCTCCCTGACTCTCACAGTGCGGCCTGTTGCCCCCTTGAAGAAGGGTGGAGACCCACTCAGGGGAGCTGCTCCCTCCAGGAAATCTCTTCACAGTCTCTTTCAACACTTTCATAGTTTTTAAAGCAGATAAGGAGGGATTAAAAAACAACAGGGTGGGCTTCCCTGGTGGCGCAGTGGTTAAGAGTCTGCCTGTCGATGCAGGGGACACGGGTTTGTGTCCCGGTCCGGGAAGATCCCACATGCCGCGGAGAGGCTGGGCCCGTGAGCCATGGCCGCTGAGCCTGCGCGTCCGGAGCCTGTGCTCCGCAGCGGGAGAGGCCACAACAGTGAGGCCCGCGTACCACAAAAAAACAAGGCAAAACAAAAACAAAACAAAACAAACCAACAGGGTGTTTTTATGTTACCTACTTTGGAATTTCTGCTATTGGTAGAATGGCTCTCTCTTATTATAGAAATAATAATAATAACAACCATAATAATAAATGACATTTATTGAATGCTTACTATTGCCAGATGTTGTGTATACACTATCTTATTCAATCCATTAAAAAGAAAATCCTGCTATAAATTAGGTCCTAATCTCTAATTTAAAAAAAGATATTGAAGCATAGAGAGCTTTAGTTACATGTTCAAGGCCCCATAGCTAGCTAAGGGCCTGGCATTTTAATTTAGAGGGACACACTTAACCACGTTGCCAACTGCTGCTTCACGGCCATTAAATAAATCCGTGATTACATTAGTCACACTTTCCATTATCCACTAGGATTTTACACAGTTTCTGACGGAAAATAGGCTTCAAAGTTTTATTGAATGAGTGAAAAAAATGACAAAAGTCTGAAGATTCTATAAAATAGATTATAGTTGTTTTAAGGACAGAAGTTTTTTTTCCCCACAATTGAGTCAACATACGAATTCGGTGTGGGGAGGGGCACAGTTCAGGCCATTACACGTGGTACTAACTGTCACAGTCTCACGACATGGGTTGACAACTTCTTTTTATGATATCCTCCCAGATTTGTGTTGTCAACTAATTTGAGAAAATGGTGGTGGTATTTTTCAATGCAGAGTCATTACTACAAGTCAGCTTACCTGGGGGAAACACACACTCTAAATCGTTCAACCTCATTTTACCAGCAGATTTTGTTTGTTGAATCTGCACTCCTTTTAATTTTCAGGTGACTAATGAAACTCCTGTGAGTAATGAGATCAGTCCTTATATATTCTTATCAGTCCTTATATATTCTTATCAGTCCTTATATATTCCTGATCCTCTAGGACAGATTATTCCCCAGCAACCTGAGTGAGTTGCGCATCGTAACAGGGTCAGCAGTGAACAGAGCTCCCCTCAGCACTGAGAAAGGAGACGTGGAACGTGGCTCATTAGTCTGTGCCTCTGAAGTTTCCTTATTCATTTAAAGAGAGATCAGAGTCTTAGCCCTTTTTTGGGTTCCACTAAAGCTTACTTTTCTCTGCAGAAGTCTTCTTTGATTTCTAACTTTTTAGAATTTTCTTGGCAGGGTTTGCTAGAGCTGCTCTTAACATTCTTCTTAATAACCAGTTTTGGAATTTTCCATGATGAATGATTTTCCACAATTGGTCTTTGTAAACGTCCTGTGCTGTCTGTTTATTTAATTCTTCTCTGGGTCTCATCAAATCCACATTTCTACTTTTAAAAAAGTTACACTATAGAATTTATACTTGTTAAAGAAAGATGATGCTTTTGAGAGTCCAGGCTCTGTCGCCAGAGTTCCTGGGTTTGAAATATGGCTCTCTTATTTATGATCAGCATGTCTTGAGTTAAATAACTGCTCTGTCTCAGCTTCCTCATCTGTAAAATGGGGATAAAATAGGATGTTGTTAAGATTCAAGGAATTAATTTATTTAAAAAGACTTAAAATGCTGCTTGATGCAGAGAAGCAGGGAAATTAGCTACCATTCTTGTTATTTGTTGTTTTTATTGAGGAGTTCTGGATGTCCCTGGGCAGTTTAGGAAACTCCATGTTCCCTCCCCTCATTATTCAGAATCAGCCACCAGGGGAGCTCATGGCCAGCGTTTAGTAGGACCAAAGTTACTGCACAGGCAGACAGACTCTGGGCTCCTGACTTTGCCTTTGTCCATTCTTTCCAAGCTGGGAACATAACTTAAGGAATGTAAGATCAGCTTTCAGATCCCCACCTCCTGAACCCACTGTCCTGACCACTAGCTGGTAGTAAAGATACTAGACTCTTGGATATGGTTTTCTCTTCGTGTTTGTGAACGTGGGCTTCTTTGCATCGCACTGGGAAACCATTATTTTAGCTAATGTCTCCTCTTCTCCTTTGGTTCTTTCTGCCACAGTTCATCTCCCACCAGGAGATCCCTGAGTGTCTTACTGCCCAGGCTTCTTCATGTCCTTGAGGTGATCAGAACCATCCTGGGGGAAATCCTCCCTGGGCTGGTCTTCTCAAAGGGCATCAGAAATTATAGTAAACTGACATGATGGTGAGATGATAAACAAAAAGCAGGAAAAAAAACGGGAGGGCTGGGAAGGTAAGTCAGTATGCCTAGGAGATGCTGGCATCACAGCTGGAGATTTGGGAAGCACCTACTGGACAGCACAGACTTTGGGATAAGTCAGGATGATGTGAGCCATTGGGCAGGTTTCTCAACTCTGCTAAACTTGAGTTTCCTGACACGTGAAATGAAGTCAGTTACACTTCCTACTTTATAGGTTTATTGCTGCAAATATTTATTTATTTTTTATTTTTATTTTTTTTAACATCTTTATTGGGGTATAATTGCTTTACAATGGTGTGTTAGTTTCTGCTTTATAATAGAGTGAGTCAGGTATACATATATATATGTTCCCATATCTCTTCCCTCTTTGTCTCCCTCCCTCCCACCCTCCCTATCCCACCCCTCCAGAC
>NW_006799025.1:270938-328381 GCF_000442215.2 Lipotes vexillifer | reverse complement strand
ATGGTTGTTAGTATTTGCCTTATGTATTGAGGTGCTCCTATGTTGGGGGCATAAGTATTTACAATTGTTATATCTTCTTCTTGGATCGATCCCTTAATCATTATGTAGTGTCCTTCTTTGTCTCTTCTGATAGTCCTTATTTTAAAGTCTATTTTGTCTGATATGAGAATTGCTACTCCAGCTTTCTTTTGGTTTCCATTTGCATGGAATATCTTTTTCCATCCCCTTACTTTCAGTCTGTATGTGTCTCTAGGTCTGAAGTGGGTCTCTTGTAGACAGCATATATATGGGTCTTGTTTTTGTATCCATTCAGCCAATCTGTGTCTTTTGGTGGGAGCATTTAGTCCATTTACATTTAAGGTAATTATCGATATGTATGTTCCTATTCCCATTTTCTAAATTGTTTTGGGTTCGTTATTATAGGACTTTTCCTTCTCTTGTGTTTTTGTCTAGAGCAGTTCCTTTAGCATTTGTTGTAAAGCTGGTTTGGTGGTGCTGAACTCTCTCAGCTTTTGCTTGTCTGTAAAGGTTTTAATTTCTCCATCAAATCTGAATGAGATCCTTGCTGGGTAGAGTAATCTTGGTTGCAGGTTTTTCTCCTTCATCACTTTCAGTATGTCCTGCCACTCCCTTCTGGCTTGTAGAGTTTCTGCTGAGAGATCAGCTGTTAACCTTATGGGGATTCCCTTGTGTGTTATTTGTTGTTTTTCCCTTGCTGCTTTTAATATGCTTTCTTTGTATTTAGTTTTTGACAGTTTGATTAATATGTGTCTTGGCGTATTTCTCCTTGAATTTATCCTGTATGGGACTCTCTGTGCTTCCTGGACTTGATTAACGATTTCCTTTCCCATATTAGGGAAGTTTTCAACTATAATCTCTTCAAATATTTTCTCAGTCCCTTTCTTTTTCTCTTCTTCTTCTGGAACCCCTATAATTCGAATGTTGGTGCGTTTAATGTTGTCCCAGAGGTCTCTGAGACTGTCCTCAGTTCTTTTCATTCTTTTTTCTTTATTCTGCTCTGCAGTAGTTATTTCCACTATTTTATCTTCCAGGTCACTTATCCGTTCTTCTGCCTCATTTATTCTGCTATTGATCCCATCTAGAGTATTTTTCATTTCATTTATTGTGTTGTTCATCATTGTCTGTTTCATCTTTATTTCTTCTAGGTCCTTGTTAACTGCTTCTTGCATTTTGTCCATTCTATTTCCAAGATTTTGGATCATCTTTACTATCATTATTCTGAACTCTTTTTCAGGTAGACTGCCTATTTCCTCTTCATTTGTTAGGTCTGGTGGGTTTTTATCCTGCTCCTTCATCTGCTGTGTGTTTTTCTGTCTTCTCATTTTGCTTATCTTACTGTGATTGGGTTCACCTTTTTGCAGGCTGCAAGTTCGTAGCTCCCATTGTTTTTGATGTCTGTCTCCGGTGGCTAAGGTTGGTTCAGTGGGTTGTGTAGGCTTCCTGGTGGAGGGGACTAGTGGCTGTGTTGTGGTGTATGAGGCTAGATCTTGTCTCTCTAGTGGGCAGGTCCACGTCTGGTGGTGTGTTTTGGGGTGTCTGTGGACTTATTATGATTTTAGGCAGCCTCTCTGCTAGTGGGTGGGGTTGTGTTCCTGTTTTGCTATATGGTTGGCATAGGTTGTCCAGCACTGTAGCTTGCTGGTCGTTGAGCGAAGCTGGGTGCTGGTGTTGAGATGGAGATCTCTGGGAGATTTTCACCGTTTGATATTGTGTGGGGCTGGGAGGTCTCTTCTTGACGAGTGTTCTGAAGTTGGCTCTCCCACCTCAGAGGCAGAGTCCTGACTCCTGGCTGGAGCAGCAAGAGCCTTTCATCCACTCGGCTTTTGGGAGGTCTGAGGTCTCCTGCCAGCGTTCAGTAGGTGTTCTCTGCAAATATTTATTAAGTTTCTCTCTCTCTCTATCCTTTTTTTTTTTTTCACCTATCATCTCTCTCTCTCTTTCTATCATGTCTCTAGACATAACTTCATCTGGGGCCTCACACTGTATAAGTCTTCAATAGATAGACTGAAGAAAGAAAGAAAGAGAGAGAGAGAAAGGAAGGAAGGAAGGAAGAAAAGAAAAGAAAGAAAGAAAGAAAGAAAAAGAAAGGAAGGAAGGAAGAAAAGAGAAAGAAAGAAAGAAAAAGAAAAAGAAAGAAAGGAAGAAAGAAGGAAAGAGAGAGAGAGAGGGAGGGAGGGAGGGAGGAAGGAGAGCATATCTCTACTCAAAGCATCTAGGCTGACCTACCTCTGCTTTCTCTTTACTTGCACTAAGCAGTAGCCACCAGACATTGGTGCCTAGACCAAAGCAACAAGTTTGGAGAGGTGCATACTGCCTCCTTCTAGTTGAGGAGCAGGTATAGGCTGAAAGGAGGAAGCAAATGGAGTAGAACAGATTGATGGTGAAAATGTGAAGTAATCTGTGTTCATGGGAGAGGATTAGATATGACCTACAGGATTCATCTTCAACTTCCCAAGAAAACAGGAATGTTACAAAGAACTTTTGGGATATTATGCTGCTATTCAGATTCAAATTCAACCAAGAGAGTTATACTCTACAAAGTATTTGATACCCTATTAGGGTTTGATACATTTGTCTTGGTTATATATCATGTGTAATCTGATTAAAAACAATGCTTAAGAAGGGGCACATTTCGAGGCAGACATTTTCTTGTGGCATCACGTGCTGTTGCCCTCACTGCATACTTAACCTGCTTTCTTGCCTGTGTAACCATCCCTACTTTGTAACTTTCCAGACACTGTAGCCTGTGAGCATTTTAACAGTTCTAGCCTCCTCCTACCCCAATTATATCTCCTCTGCTGTTAATCAGTATGTATTCAGTGTCCCTGTCTCCCAGTAGTACCTGATCCTGTTATCAATGCTAATATCAGGGCTTCCCTAATTTTTTTTTTTTTGAAAAACTCAATTTTATTTATTTATTTATTTTTGCCTGTGTTGGGTCTTCATTGCTGTGTGCAGGATTTCTCTAGTTGCGGCGAGCGGGGGCTACTCTTCGTTGCGGTGCGTGGGCTGCTCATGGCAGTGGCTTCTCTTGTTGCAGAGCATGGGCTCTAGGCGCGCCGGCTTCAGTAGCTGTGGCTCACGGGCTCAGTAGTTATGGCTCACGGGCTCTAGAGCACAGGCTCAGTAGCTGTGGTGCACGGGCTTAGTTGCTCCGCGGCATGTGGGATCTTCCCGGACCAGGGATTGAACCTGTGTCCCCTGCATCAGGGCTTCCCTAATTTTTTATTTGAGAGGAATCAGGAAAAACATTGATATTAGTTCAAACTGATTACAGAAACTGGTCAGTTGTGAAGTATTTCCAGGAGCTCCAGTCTGATCTTTGAGCAAAGGATCCTGATAAATTAGTGAAAACTGACAAGAGAGGATGGAAATGGTTTCAGAAATTCAAGAAAAATAATCGTTTAGATAGTGTGTTTTCCATCATGCAGAGGCTGCTTCTGTTTACTTTATTTTATATTGTTGGCTTTTCCCTATTATTTCCCCAGCTCTCTTGTGCTGGGGCAACATCTCCTTTCAAAAGAATTAAAAAACTCATTCTCGGGTATACATTCAATTATCTGCTGAGTTGCCTAATTTGTGTAGGGCCATCATCCAGTAGGTTAGTGAAGGCTGTTTCCTGCCCCCTATGACAGGAATTCATAAATTTAGTGGAAATTTGGTGAATTTCTCTTTCGAATGGATTGAAACTGATTAGGTATCAAAGTCATATAAAAGTATTAAATAGAACTTCAGGCTATATTAACAGGTGGAGTATATCATGGAGGTGAGAGAATCATCCTGAAGACCCTGGAGTCAGTTGGACCTGAGAGCTGGGTGATTCCAAATGGGCAGTGATGGCTCCCGGAAGTCATGGCTTCTCTGGACAGTCAATTCCATGATAATAGGTGCCCTATCTGTGTTGTTCCTCGCCATATCCTGGGGCCTATTTTAGCAACACCATACATTTTTTATTGTTGTCTCAGGGAGTCAAAGAATTTAAAGGCTGGTCTTGCAAAAGAAAGCAGAGGAACGAGAAAATATAACTCCCATTAAGGTGAGCTGGGAAATTAAGTACACATTCAAATATCTAGTGACCATGGGAGTTTGTTATTATCAAGCATTCAACATAAATGTATCACCAACTTTTCCTTTTTGTTATATGAAAAGAGCACAATGACAGTCGTATAGTAACCTCCCCTTTCCATCTTTTTCTCAAAAGAATTTGAAACAGACAATCTTATGAAAGGAATATCATAGAGGAAGAGTGGGTCTCAGAAATTGGCTTGGGCTATTGCTGCCTTTTCAAAAACTTTCAAGACTCACAGAAATCTTTAATGGTTTTTCCCATGGTCTCACACACCCTAGGGCAACGGATAAAGTTAAGGGCGTCAAATGTCAGACACTCCAGTTCCAGAGTGGCATCTAATCTCCCTTTGTCTCTGTTTTGTTTATCCTGTTTATACTGACCCTATTCCATGGCTGCTGAGCAAAAGGAATCCATCTCCTAGATGATGCTCTTGATTTGATCCTTAAGCTCATATGTAAACAGCCACATTTTATGGTCCAATAATTGTATACACAGTTTTATTTGTTAAGTTGTTCATATGGATATCTCTATATCAAAAAGTTCTTCCCTGACCATGTGATCTAAAGCAATTCTCCATTCCATCCCACCTCAGTACTTGCTTTCCCTTATCCTGCTTTACTTTTCTTCTCATTAAGTTTATCACCACCTGACATATATTTATTTGTTCATTTGTTTACTATCTTTCTGCTTGGTGGTGTACCCTCAGTGCCTAGAATAGCACTAGAGAAACAGGCACTTGATAGATATTTATTGAATGAATGAATGAATAAAATCTTCTATAAAGATATAAAATTGAAGTCATTTTTAGGCATGTCTTCAATGTACTCATCGTGTAAATAACAAAAGTACACGATGTGGTTGTTGAAGATGTAATCATTTACTAGCTCAGCCATATTAATCTTCCTTTTCCTATCTACCATTTTTAATGTTAGACTAATATCTCTTTTCATTATTATTCAATTTTAATTCTGTTTTAAAGATTAGAAATGATGTCTATAAAGTGCCAGTCAAAGATTACTTAATGATACTTATAATAATCACAAAAAAGAAAAGAGTCATAGTTTCAACACCAACTAGGACAACAACAGCAACAAAAACTAGAACATCTAGGAGGCTTATTATAGCTATGAGAAGATCTTAGAACTTTGTGCAATTGTTTTTTCAAGTAGTGTTAGATTGTTGTTGGCAAATTGTTGCTTGCTACCTGTTATAATGATGGATCTTTGATCTCAAAAGTTAATGCTACTAAACATATCAAAAGATAAAAATTCTTTAGGCTTATGATATTCATGGATATACAAGATAATGGATCTGTTTTTTTTCTTTTTAAAACTGTATTATAAATATCAGGATACCCCCAATCCCTTTTGAGTAGGTATGTCTCTTTGTGATTCTGAGTTTATATAGAGAAGATTAAAACAAAAATTCTGGTTTTTTGAATTCCTAGTGGTTAAGGACCAAATAAGGTACTAGCTGGAAGTTACCCTGCTAAGGGGATTGCAGGTGAGAGATTTCCCAGACCAGCATTGAAGGTGTAGGTGAGAGAGTGTCTCCAAGTGTCCAAGAAACAAAAACTCAGATATAAACGTTTCCAAAATCCAAAAAGCTGACACAAGATCACGAGCACAGTATCAAAGAACTTTCCTATTCCCTTGCCTCTGTGCTCACCCCAAACTCCAACTCTAAAGAACTAGACATTTTAGTGTACAGTATGGGGATGAAGAATAGAAGCTAAGATGGGAAGTTAGCGAATTTGATTAATCCCACCCGTCCTTAGTCCCACTTACCCTATCTAGAGTTAACAGCAAGCCTAGCATTTTATAATTACATGGTCCTGGGCATTTTAATTACTCAGTGAATCTCCATTTTGTGGTGTAGAGTAACTGGATATAGTTTGCTACCCAACAATGAAGAGAAAACTCTGGGGACCAGTTTTCATCTAGAAAGGTAAGAGAAGAAATGATTCTATAATCAATATCTTTATTCTCTTTCCAAGTAACACAAGGGCTTTAGAAGATTGAATTCCCCATGGATACATTTTCTTTTAAATGTTGTATTATCGCATTACCTGCTCCCTTGTTACTAGATGTATTTATGTGACTAATTCTGGCCAATGGGCTGTCAGTGGAAGTGGTGACATGTATGTATATGTACCTGTATATATGTATACACATATATATGTATAAAAGAGCAAATAAGATCCTCAAGTGCTCTCTTCCCCAACCACAGAGTTGTGAGAGGCTGCATCTTTCAGGTATACGAATATGTGAGGGGGACTCCATTAGCCTGGGTCCCCCAGTGATGAGGCGGAACAGGTTCTCCTAGTGACTGTTGTGGGTTATGTAGTTTGAGTGAGAGACAAACTTCACTATGTTAAGCCACTGAAATTTGGGGGTTAATATGCTATCATAATGTAACCTAGCCTACTCTAAATAATAAATCCACAGATTCATCATTTTTTCTCATTTATTTATTTGAAGTATAACTGGCCCACAAATTCATCATTTTTTGATGTTCTTCGTTCTCTCTTGCACCTCAGACTTTCTATCCAGGGTTACTTTCCTTTTCCTTGAAGAACATCTGTTAACTCCTTTGAGGTATGTTTATTGGTGGAAACATCTTAGTTTTTAATTGTCTGAAAAATATCTTTAGATCTTCCTTGTGCTTGAAGGATATTTTTGCTGAATCCATAAGTCTAGGTTGGCAATTATTTTCTCCCAGCACATTGAAGATACAGTCTCCCTATTTCCTGGCTTTCCTTCTTGTTGATGTGAAGTCATCTGCTCTCTGTCACTCCCTTGAAGTTAATTTTTATTTTCTCTCTAGCTGCTTTCTTTAGTTTTCTTTTGGTTGCTATTTAGTTTTTCTTTGGTTTTCTTCAGCCTCACTTTAATATTTACAAAGTAGTATTTCCTTTCATTTGTTCTACTTTAAATCCTTCAGTTGGAATCTTCCATTATTTCTGAAAAATTAACATCATTCCTTCAGTCATTTTCTCTGTCATCATCTCTTCAAATATTTTCTCTACCTCATTTTTCTGTCTTCCCTTTCTGGAATTCCAATTAAATGTGTATATGGTAATTTCTCACTTCACTGATGGATTGATTCTAATCTATGAATGTTAATGGAGCATCAAGTATTTGTGTTAAACTCACTTATGTTTTTAATTTTACTTATCACAGGTTTCATTTCTTGAAGACATATTTGGTTTCTTTTCAAATATCTTTGGTCATTTCTTAATAGTTTATAGCTCATTGCACTTATTTTCAAATTTATTTTTAATTTCTCTTTTGAATTGAGGTAGAGTTAATTTATAATATTATATTAGTTTCAGGTGTACAACATAGTGATTCAAAGTTTTTATAGATTATATCCATTTAAAGTTATTATAAAATGTTGGCTGTATTCCCTGTGCTGTACAGTAGATCCTAGCGGTTACCAGTGGGGAGAGGGAAGGGGGTAAGGGCAAGATAGGGGTAAAGGATTAAGAGGCACAAACTATGATGTATAAAATAAATAAGCTACAAGTTTATTTTTAATTTCTTTAAACGTATCAACAGCAGTTTTATAGTCTTTTTGCTAATAACAGTATTTGAAGTCATGCTTGTCTGTTTTTGTTGGCTCTTTCTAAAGTTAGTTTATTTCCTTGAATGTTGATACATTTTGAAGGTGAGTATATATTTGGTTGATCTTTACATACAGAAAATCTATTTGACTGGATTGAGGGTACTTACATCCTGATGGTACTTGTGTTTGCTTTTGCTGAAGCCGGGGGACACTTCTCCAGTCCCTGAACCATCACTGGTTCAATCCCAGAATTTTAGGTTTAGTGTTTTCAAACTAATCAAAACCCATATCAGCGATTGCCTTCAGGGCAACCCCACTCTTCACATGTTCTCAAAGCTTACGCCTTTGGTTTCAGTTCACAGGTTGTATTTGTTTGGTTGACACTTAGGTGGTTTCCCTTGCTTCTTGTGAAAAATAGAAATTATGTTTTCTCCAGAATCCAGCTGTTTTATACTGAGAGGTTTTTCAAAAGTATCTGCTTTTCCATATTGTTTGAAAAAGTACTTCTAGGAATTTTGTGATTAAAAAAATTATTTGATTATATACCTTTGATCCATCTGTAATATATGCACTTGTAAAGTTATACCTCTATAATGGTACAGTTTTCCAACCTTCTCATCTGTCTGTATGTTACTAACATTTCACACTTTTCCCTGTATGAGCACGTGCCACTTGTAAATGTGTTAGATACATGGATTCTAGAGAGTTACTATGCATATTTTTTTGTGGTTTCCTAACCAGTAGCTTGTATTGTACACATGTATTCATTTGTAACCCACTCCTCTGTGACTGTCCTAGCAGTAATGAAATCTAAACCGACTAGAGGCTTTTTAACGAAACATTGTGATTGCTGTCAATGAAACTCTTCTAAACTACATAAAGACTTATCATTATGTGCATTAATGTATTTTTAAATCCTGAAAATATTCCAGAATTCTAAGAAGTACCTATGATATCTCATTTATACCTGACAAATCGAGAGATTTCTGAAGCCTAATAAATGTCAAAGCTGAGGTTTCACACACATGGTATCAGATTTGTGGTAATATATAAGGCTATTTTTGGAGTTCAATTTGGTGCCTAAGTAGGCATGCATAGAACATTACTTTGGGCATATTTTCTAACTGCTTCTTACTACTCTGCACTGTTAAGATTGCTGGGTGGCATTTTCCCATTCTACCTCATATTTGAGGGAAGATGTTTAAATTTTTTTTTAAGGAGCACTTTAAAAAACCGTTTGAAATTCAACATGTCAGGTTCATTGGAATTTGCTGGACAGATGTGTACTGCACTGTTGCTAGATACAGCCTGCCAGATGTTCTTGGTCTCTACTCATCGTTTTCTCTTTCTGTTCCTTTCCTATCTCCCCTGGCTTGGCCCATTGACTTCTCTCCCCACACACTCAACCCAGCTCCCAGGCCAATTCTAACTTGAGGCATTAATATTGAATGTCCTCTTTCTGCAGTGATTCAGGAGACAGTTCTCAGTGCTGACCCCTGTACTCCAAAATGGTGCGTTCGGTCATCGTTTTTACCAGCTTAGCTATTGCGTGGTGTCCCAATGATGCAAACTCAGAGCCTACTTTTTTCTCCAAGTAGCAGCCTGGGCTTCTCTTCTTGGACCCTGCAGGATTGCTTGTAAACACTGATGGGTCCCTTTGCTTGGCAAAGGCTTTAGTTTCACCATCTAAGAAATTTGAAAATATACGTTTCTATTAGATTAATGTATTTATCTCACAGTTTCCAAATCATGCTTCACTAATAAGAGAAGCTTCCCAGAATACCCCCAAGGACTGGTCCCTCCTGCTTGGGGATAGATTTCTGTAATGCTGGTACTGTCTGGTTTTCTGAGCATTGTTCAGCACTATTCCTGTTGCCAAGCTCCTATCTCCTGTCCAGGGTACCTATGTTATTTATCTTTGATCCATCATGCCAACTCTCTACTGGACTTGAGATCAGAGTTTACTGAACACCTTAGGCACTGGCTCTTTGTCATTGTAGTAGGTGCATCAGTTACCAGGCTCTAGTCCTTCCCTCTAACCTTTTTATCTTTTTGCTCTACATCTTTGAGTAATATAACGTATGACTTATCTTTGGGCCTCACTAAACACTAGTTCAGAAATTCATAAAACGTGAATTTCTAAGAACTCAGAACTAAAAAATTAGGGATTTTTACTTGCCTAAGTATAATATCATATATTAATTCTGTTTTGTTATATTAAGTCCTTTCATTCCTTTCTTGAAAAATTTATTATTTGTTACATAAAGGGGAATTCAGATATCATTTTGTAGAGCACTTTCAATTTACAGATAAGGAAATGTAGACTTGTCATGTTAAAGTGATTTGCCCAAGATTAAATTAGAGAAAAGCTAGGTTTTGTTATGTCTTACCCGACAGAAGTTTAGAGAAATTAAGTTGTATATACTTTAGACTTTATTTATCAATGAGTAGCAGCCTCTTTATTTCAATGCTCAGCAAATTGGTATCTGAAGGATTACAATAGCATTTAAATTTCAAAGAGTAGACTGTTGAGTTAAAGCAATGCTAGAAACAAGCTTTAGAGAAATTTTCAATTTTATAGAATCAACTGTATCAAAACCCAAGAGAATCCATCAGCTTTTAGACTCACATACTAGCAGTGACTAAGACAATGTCAGTAGGGGGCAGCCAGCTACTAAAATTTAGAAACATACCTCTTATTGGCTTTTCTATTCATCTTGAAGTTTCTAAATCAGATTTTATAAAATACTTACGACACAGTAGCAATAATTTTTGATTAATAATAGTAAGAATTTATTCTGTTTCTACGCCAACTAATGCAATACTAACTGGAGTGCTGAAAATCAATTCTGACACTAACCACCCAGAGTTAGTATTAGACTCCACAGGTTTAATTAGGGGCAGGGTACCCAGGAAGACCACTCCCACCTCAGATGCAAGCCACAAGTTCAGGGGGATCCTCAGGCCACCACTCACATTTCTTTTTTGTTTATTATTTATTTTACTTTATTTTTATTATTTAAAAAAATATTTATTTATTTATTTTTGGCTGCGTCGGGTCTTAGTTCGGCACATGGGATCTTTCGTTGCGGCGCATGGGCTTCTCTCCAGCTATGGTGCGCAGGCTCAGTAGTTGTGGCACGTGGGCTTAGTTGCCCCATGGCGTGTGGATTCTTAGTTCCCTGACCAGGATCGAACCCGAGTCCCCTGCGTTGGAAGGTGGATTCTTAACCACTGGACCACCAGGAAAGTCCCCACCACTCACATTTCTGATTGTCTGGATCTAAAGGTAGGGGTTCCCACAACTCTTTAAGTTTTGGTAACTCACTAGAATAACTCACAGAACTCAGGATAGTGCTGTACTTATGATTACAGTCTTATTACAAAGGATACAAATCAGGAGGACGAGCCAAATGAAGAGATGCATAGCACAAGGTCTGCGAGATAATGTAGATCTTCTGTATCCCTCCTTATGGAATCAGGGCATGTTCTTCTGGCAATCAGTGCGTTTACCAACCAGAAAGCTCTACTGAACTTTGGTGTCCAGAGTTTTCTGGGAGTCAGGCTGACATCACATGGCTTGCAGCTCCAACCCTTTAATCTGATTGGTGATTGGTCTTTCCAGGACCAGCTCCCATTCTGAAGCTCTCTAGGGAGCACCACGAGTCATCTCATTAGCATAACAAAGATATTCCTGAAACTGGAGATATCCCAAGGATTTAGAGTCTCCCTTTCACAAACCAGGAGCAAGGGTCACTCAAATTCCTTATTTCACAACAGAATCACATACATGTATATACACCCAATTTTGCCAAAGAACATTAGAGTTTAATAGTAATCTCCCAATTATCATTATCTGTTGCTGTTTGTTACTAAAGGACTAAAGAATCATATGTCAGTGATACATTATATAGACTTTTCTTTTTTCTTGAAAGACTGTACAGAGAGAAAAACTCAAGAAAAACGTTTTGCTATTTAGACAATGTAGAAACACTTCATTCCTGGTTAAATATTTTCAAAGTTTGTAAATTATGAGGGAGTATATTCTAAAGTCTAGGTTTATATTCAGCTCATAATGGACATTGCGGAAAAGTGAGCAAATTCTAGATAAACCAACACAGAATACAGGAGGAAAACTGCTGAGTGAATGAGGAAGGTGGTGGTCCTAACTAGGCATAGGGAAACCAGATTCGTGTCGATTTGGCTCTGTTTCTAGCTAGCTATGTTACCTTGAAGATCTGGCTGCTTTCAATCTCTCCCTTCCATATTCAATATGTAGAAAATATACGTAATTATTTTTATTATGGTTAAAATACATTTCCTCATTGAAAAAATATGTCTTTTATCAGAAATGGCCAAGCCCACAGTATTGAAGTGAGACTAAAAGGCCATTACCACACAGGGTGCTGACACCTAGAGCTGACAATGGGGTCGCAGACTTCAGTGCCTCTGGGAAAAGTGGACTGGAGGTATCCTATGAGGGTAGGAGATTGGAGACGATATTTCTGCATCCATAAGTGAAAGCTGTAAAACCTTTCTCCTGTCTGAGTTTGCATCCAGATACAACAGTTGCATGAATAGGGAAGGGAGAAAGCAAAGAATATTAAATGATAGGAAACTAGACAAATACTGGGTATTGGCTTCAGTTGTGAAAATGTGATATCCTTGAAGATATGTAACATGTGCTACTGATTTGTGGACCCCTAGGGGTTGAGTTGAGGCTACTTAAATAGTAACTAAGAGGAAAGGAGAAATGAGAGAGAGAAAGAAAAATAAATCCATGGAAAAAAGACATACCAACAAAACTTACAAAGCACCTGATGAAATCCAGCCCCATGATATGAATTGTCCCTTGCTGCAGACAAACACATGAACATGAAAACAACAACAAACAAAAATTCACTCATAAAAATATAGAAGTAATTAAATTATCTAGAAAGTACTTTAAATAAATATGTTTAAAAACCTTGAAGCAATATCTATAAAACAAAAACAATATCTGTAAAACCATGAGCCAGTTAAATTAATTGTAAGAGAAAAAAAGTAATTAAAATGGGAACTGCAATAAACATTATACTTGAGTCAGTGGAAGAGAAAAATTCTAATAGAGAATTTTGAAAATTACCTAGAATATCATTTAAAAAGATAAATAAAAATATAAAGTGAGGTTCAGAGAAATAGAACATAAATTTAGATGCTCAAGGAAAATCTAAGAAAGAGAGAGAGCCCAACAATTTACAAAACTGGAAAATGATAAAAATCCTTATACTGAAAGAGCACCTTAAATGCCACGTGTAATAAATAAACAAAAGGTGACTCAGATTGTAAAGACTGGATTCGTGTTGAGTCCAGAGTCCAGCTAAATTGTTGAAACAATCATGAAAGAAACATATTTTTGGACATTTAAAGACTAAAATATATTATTTTTGCCACAAAATGTCATTGAAATTGCTCTAAAGGCTGTATTTTAGCAAGAGGAAAAATTAAACCCAGAAGAAAAAGTGTGATGCAAGAAAAAATGTTTAGCAAAGATTTATATGGGAAAATAAAAATAAGTGATGTCTTCAATCATAAACTTTTTGGCATATTTAAAAATAAAGAACTGGTGGTCCAGTGGCTAAGACTCCGAGCTCCCAATGCAGGGCGCCCAGGTTCAATCCTTGGTCAGAGAACTAGATCCCGCATGCTGCAACTACAGATCCCGCATGCTGCAACTAAAAGATTCCGCATGCTGCAACTTAAAGATCCCGAGTGCCCCAACTAAGACCCAGTACGGCCAAATAAATAAATAAATATTTTTTAAAAAGAACTAACATTCTAGCATTCTAGACAGTGATCAGATGACATGTGGAATGGATAGCTCATGCTTGCTATGTCTTACCTGAGAGAGGGATAGAAAGACTGATTAAGTTTTAGACTTTATTAATACATAAAAAGTCAAGTAGGAGTATTTAGAGTTTAAGGGAAATCCCAGAAGAGATAAAAATAGAAAATTTCAATCCCACAGCAGGCAGGAAAGAAGAAAACAGGCCAAGATGTAATAGGAAATATAAAATAAGATGGTTGAAACTAGTCCAATTATATCAGTAATTACAGTAAATATAAACTGATTAAATTAATCTATTACAAGGATACTCTGGAAAGAAACAATGATGAGCTATTTTTAATTGGTGCACCCAAAATAAAGTGACATGGAAGATAAAAAGAAGAGAATGGAAAATAATCTCTACCACCACCTCCACTCCCCTCTTGCCACTTTTCACAGTTATAAATAACATTTATGGAGCACTTTCTGTGTTCTAAAGATTATTCTAGGATCTTTATATGCGTTATCTGATTCATTCTCATTGCAAGCTTAAAGTAAAAAGAAAGGTAATGTAATGCTATTAATATGAAATAGAGTTTATGAAGATAGTATTTTCTCACTTGCCCATTTGAACCCCATTCAAGCTATGCTAATGATAGATACCAAAGGGATTTTTCTGCGATGCAAATCTGACCATGTCAGTTATTTTCTTCAAGGCTTTCTTCAGTGACTTTCATTTTCTACATGATGATAATAAAGGCAATTAAACTTTCAGAACACTAGCTACATTTCAGGAACTCTCTGACTACATGTATATGTAGCTCATTTAATCCTTACACAACATCATGAAGTGGAAACTATTTTAGTCTCATTCTGCAGATGCTGAAATGAGGCATGGAGGCATAATTTGTCCAAACTTATACAGCCATTAAGTGGCAGAGCTGTAATTTGAACCCAGGAGTACCTGACTGGAGAGGTCATGCTTCTAATACTGCATTATACCATCTATCTTAACAAATGCTTTGACTTCTAAAATTTTATTTTCAATCCCCTGCATATGCTGTCACTGCATTTCTTCTTAATCTCTAACACACACTGTAATCTATCCACGATAAACCATTGAACTTAACTATTTCCGAAATTTCAGGCCTTAGTACATTTACCAGTGCCATTTTCTTAGGCTGAAATATTCTTTCCTTTTGGTCTGCTTTTGAACATCCTTTAAGATTCAGCTCAGGTATCACCTTCTCTGAAGCCTTTCCCGGTACTACAGGTAAGGATCAAATTATTTAATAACAGGTAGGGTGAGGTACCAACCCATCAGAATGAATGCTTTGCCTAATGAGAAGCAATGCTGGCCACAATTGGCATGACTCGATGATGCTCATGGGTTGAATATTGGACCAGCCTGGTACACTCTATCCCACTTCAGTCAGCTGTGCCCTCTATCATGTCATACAGAGGTGTTATAATGGTGCCAGGTGTAACTCTTCCCCTGGAGGTTGTAAACTCCTTCAGGACAAGAACATTGTCTGATTCATATGCACATTGCCAGGGACAACCACAGTACTTGGCACATACTTGGTGCTCAATAAATATTTGTTGATGGTACAGAAGAAGAAATGAAATCACGTAGTCCTTCTGGGATCTCAGTTAGTTGGTGCATTAAGAAATGTAGAATAACTGAACTCTAAATTCTTTCCTGGAAAATATCCATAAACTAAATACATGTTATGAATTATGTCACCTGACATAGTAATTAAATTGTTTCAGTACAATAGCAATTCAAAAAGAGTGCTCTCTAATTAGACATTCTGAAATATTTACAGCAGAACCATTTAAACTTTATTAAGTCTACATTAAAGACCCTGTAAGAGGCATATACTAAACCTTTCATCAGCTCGTAATGTCTTATGACTTGAAAGAAAAAGGTAGTAAAAAACACCCAGAAAAATATTTAGTTGACATTTCATAGAATGAACTTACTTTACTTAGGAAACTTTGAAATATTGTTGGCTAATGAAGGTATCAAGGAGAATGGAACGGGGAGTGCTTATAATCGAGTTATTCGGATCCACTGTAGATTGAATAAATGGTAAGGGGACATGAAAACTGCCTCCTCCTTTTCTTTTTTGAGATTCATCTATTTGTTAGCTTAATGAGAGTATCTTCTAAACATTTGGGTTCCAGGAATGTCAAAAGTCAGAATTTAAGAAGGGAAGGCAACGTTTAAGAAGAGAAAGTGATGAATAGCAGGATGGGGAGTAGGGAAGGGCTGGGTTAAAAAGGAGAATGAATGTGTCTGTGTTTGGATCTAAAAAATAAGGAAGGACTTTTAAAGTTAATTCTTATTTAAAAAATGGAGAAGAGGGGCTTCCCTGGTGGCCCAGTGGTTAAGAATCCTCCTGCCAATGCAGGGGACACGGGTTCGAGCCCTGGTCTGGGAAGATCCCACATACTACGGTGCAACTAAGCCCGTGAGCCACAACTGCTGAAGCCCGTGTGCCTAGAGCCCGTGCTCCGCAGCAAGAGAAGCCACTGCAGTGAGAAGCCCGCGCACCACAACAGAGAGTAGCCCCTGCTCGACACAACTAGAGAAAGCCCACGTGCAGCAACAAAGAAAATGTAATGAGACGAAATCCCTTAAGATTTACCACTACCCACATTATATTCTTTTTGTCACCTTACACAAAAGAAGGTAATTTCCAAACCCTGAAAATAAACTGAAACAAAATGGGGGATCATTATCACTTAACTTTTGCACAGTAGGCTGATTTTACAAAATTAAATTGTTAGGCCCATGACATTTTTGGCTTTGCATACTTTATAATCATTACTTTTAAAATTCTCTTTTAAGTACCAAATTATTAATCTAACTCTTAATTTCCAGAACCAAAATTTAGTTGCCAAATTGCTTTTAGCAATTAAAGGTTAAATTAAAAATTCGATTCTTAGATTGTGTTGAACCTCAATTCGATAATTACACTATTATGTTGAATCTATTAGAGTACTAGTGGGTTTCTAAAAGAATTATTAACTAGTAGATGTTTGATACATTCCATTGGCCCAATGTTCTACTTTGAAAAAATCTAATTTAAATTGACAAATTTTCTTCTCTTCTAGTTCATGACATTTTACATTTAGAATAAAATAGAATTAAGATTTGGAATTTGAGTATCTAGTTCCCAGAATTGTACACCTTTCCGTGCCAGACAGTGAAGAAGAGAAACTGATTGTGTGAATCATTTACCCCTTTTCCCCATGCCATAATTTGTTCCCTGCCACATTAATATTTTCAACATATTTACATAACACGTTACTTCACTTAAGTCGAGAACAATAGAGATCGTTGAGTCATTTATGTTGATTTATAACCTGAAAAGTCCCCAGATCTGAGGTGTGGATTATTTCCATTTGGCAAAGTCACCATTTTGTTTAGTTGAGATGTTTAAAGGACATAACTAGTCTGTTGAATCAGAATATTATTTAGATGGTATCTAGCAAATGCTGTAGATGATCTTTTTTTAAAATTCTTAGCATATAAATGCTACTTTAAGAAAAATCAAAATCTAGACAAATTGATAATAAGTTTCAGCGCTAATTAATTAGATGGACCGCATCTCCATTATGTGAATTGGTGGCCAGGCTGTCTCAGAGCTCTGAACTGAAACCCTCCAATATTCATATTCGGTTCCAGTGAAAACTATCATGACAACATTGTTCAGCTTATGTTGAGCTGTGTCATGAATTCTAAGAATGGGCATTGGTTGTAGCTTCCTTTGTGGTGCTTCTAGGTGTGAGGCACTGATATCCTTGTCACTGTCAACAATGGAAGGGTAGAAGCCCTCTGCTTCCTTGGTGCTCCTGTTTTCATTTGTTTTAAACTGCAGTCTGCTCTCTGCTTCTAATTGAGATGCCATCACCCAGGGTAATTTGAGATCAGCAAATCGTGTTCCTGTGAATTGTCTTGTGCAAAAGTTGCAGCGCAAATAAACGAGAAACAGGCTTTTCATTATCTGCTTTCAGCACAGCAACTCAATGGAGTAAAACAGATAGTATTTGCCTTTGCCATGACACAGAACAGCCTTTCCTCTCATTATACATACGACAGTGAGATGTTTTCTTTGTTTTCAGATTCCTGGAATCATATATAGTATAAATCATGTGTAATATATGTTGTAAGTCTCAAATAATTAAAGCTCACTGGAAAATTCCTAAATTGTAACATACCTCAGTATTGTAGCATAAAAGACTTAAAGTAATACTGTTATATTGTAGGGTAAGATGATTAAAAATAGTTTTAGAGATACTAATTTGGAGTGGGATGTATAGGGTGAATTGGAAAGTAGAGAGACTAGAGTCAGGGAGGTATGTTAGGAAACTGGAAGAATTTTTACTGTGGACCTGCTGCCTATGGTTGTCATATTTTAGCTTGAGGAAAGGACTTACTGGTACTCTAGGAAGGCCCTCTAATATTTCACTGACTTAGGACTGGTAGAAAAAGACTTCTTTATTGAAGAAATTATTTGCTTTCTCCCAGGTTAGGGAAAAAAAAGAATAAACAAGAAATTATGGATTAAGGGGCCACTTGGGTTGAGTCTCAGCTTTTGCCAAAAACTTGTCCATATTTGACAGAGTTTTTAACCAAGATTTACCATGAAGTTAGCAGAACTTATGCTTCAGGATCATTATGTCCCCAGACCATTTCAAGAGAGGTATTTGCAATGTATTCACATATTTCATAAAATTTACAAAAGCAAAATATTTTCTAAATTTAATTTTTATTTTATAATAGAGTATAGTTGATTTACAATGCTGTGTTAGTTTCAGGTATACAGCAAAGTGATTCAGTTACACAGATACGTATATCCATTCGTTTTCAGATTCTTTTCCTATATAGGTTATTACAGATTACTGAGTAGAGTTCCCTGTGCTATACAGTAAGTCCTTGTTGATTATCTATTTTGTATGTAGTAGTGTGTATATGTTAATCCCAAACTCCTCATTTATCCCTCCCCCAACCTTTCCCCTCTGGTAGCCATAAGTTTGTTTTCGAAGTCTGTGAGTCTGTTTCTGTTTTGTAGATAAGTTTATTTGTATCACTTTTTAGATTCCACCTATAAGTGATATTATATATTTGCCTTTCTCTGTCTGACTTACTTCACTTAGTATGATAATCTCTAGGTCCATCCATGTTACTGTACATGGCATTATTTCATTCTTTTCTTATGGCTGAGTATTATTCCATTGTATATATGTACCACATCTTCTTTATGCAATCCTCTGACGATGGACATTTAGGTTGCTTCCATGTCTTGGCTATTGTAAATAGTGCTGCAGTGAACCTTGGGATGCATGTATCTTTTCGAATTATGGTTTTCTCTGGATATATGCCCAGGAGTGGGATTACAAAAGCAAAATATTTGATCACAGTCAATACCATAGTCTCTGTTAATGATTCTTATCTCAACTCAATCATAATTCCTCTTATATGGGTGACATTAGAGTGACCATGGACATTTTTGACATCTGCCTGAGGAAAAATTAAGCTGTTGATATATTTAAGTTTGGTTTTAATGTGATTGTATTTATGTGGTTGCAGTCACATTGTGCATCCGTGTTTTTTAGCTGTCCAGGTGAAGGAATGATTTCCAAGAATTCTTCCATACCCCAACTGAGTCAACAGACTCAGTGACATCAACAAATGAGTGTTGGTTATGAGTGCTGTCAACTCACAGTTGACTACTTAAAAGTAGTCACAGCAGAACAAAACTTGATGTTCCTCCCAAATACCACAGCTTATATAAGCTTTAAAATTTTATATCTCATCTATGAAAGAAACTTGTTAGAAGATTCTCCAAATTTGACAACAATCTTAAAATTTATATGACATGAGTTGTAAAGCTAAATTATCAATAATAAATAAATTTCCATCAGCCATGCTAGAGGAAAAACTAAATTACCTTCCTATTCTCTCTATAGAAAATGATTTTAAAAAATTGATGTCTATGAAGAGGTAATCGAAGAGCATGTATCCGCAAACATAACCTTGAAGCGTGTAAAGTATTTTAATTAATAATTAAATTATATTAATTTTCTGGATTTTTTGACATTTATATTGTCAGCTTTTTAATATTTGTAATTTTTTGTGATGTCTTCTCTCCAATACCTATACATTCATTCTAAGACCCAGTTTTGTATTGTTTTCCTTAAAAAATCATATCCCCCAAATTGCATATGATTAAGGTCACACAAACCTGGATTTCTCTCCAGTAATCAAGTCCTTAGGAATCTATATAAAGAGAGTTAAAAAAAAAAGGGAGTCAAGAAATACAGGACATTTCACCACCTTTGAGTAGTGTTCTTAGATAATGGCATACATGGTTAAACATGTACAAGATTATCTATTGGGATTTAGGAAGAAAATATTTCAATTTCTGTATATAATTTTTAAAAAAAACTTTATAAACACATAATTTTTGCACAAGCTTAATGTTATAATTTTTTTTTGCAGTCTTTGTTTTTACCTGTTTTTAATTTCTTCCTCCAGTTTCCTATTAATGGGAGTTTTATCAGTTAGAGTTTGATCAGGGAAACAGAATGGCTGTAAGTGATAAGGAAAAAGGCATTTACAATATTATAGGAATTAGACCCAATGCCCCTGTGGAAGCTGGTGAAGAAGTCTGTGGAGGGTGGTTACCTCTGTGTGTAGTGAGTCTGAAGTTGAGGTAGGTCAGAAGCACTAACAGGAAGAAAAGCTGGAAATGAGGTGGGGGAGAGTTAGGAAAAATGGCAACTCTGAAAGGACCAACTAGTATCTATGAAATCAAGCTGGAACCCACGTCTGCCTTTCAGTGCCTTTAACCTTGGCTATGTGTTTGATCTAGAAGAAAAAGCTGGTGACCTTCACAAAGGAGTTGCACAAGTGCCTGTCTCAAGAGTCAAAGAAGCTCATAAGAGATTCCATGAGAGTTGAAGCAGATGTAGGTCTGGCAGGTGCCCCAAGCCTACAAGGTGAGACAAAAGATCAGCTCCACCATGTGCAAGCTGTAATGGTAACTGGCCACCTGTATAGACTTTCAGAATGTAATGACTACTGCTTCCTTTGTGGCTTTCCAATCTTGGGCAAATTTGTCCTGTGCCCCAACCCTAATGTGCAACCATACAGGGAAGGGAATTCTGGGAAATGACTTCCTGACTTATGAAAATTGATACGTTTCTCCAATGACTAGAGATTGGTGAGTATGTTTTCATCATTGCTGACCATTCAGATATGCTCCAAAGGAATTAGCATCGTTTTCTTTTTCTTTTCTTTACCTTTTTTTTTTTGCCATTGAGAATAATGGATCAGTAAACACCCTTAACATATGTCCTTATATACTGATAGTTTTATTTCTATAGAATAGAGTTCTGTGAATAAGCTGGTCCAATTAGTAGGCATATTTTTAATTTTAATAGCTGTTAAAAGATGCTTTTCCAAAAAAGTCTTATAACAACATTTCTAACTACAGTATTTTAGTATATTGATTCTCCCTGTAAACAAGAGAAATGATACCTTTTTAAATTTATAATAATCCAATGGGTAGAAGTGTTATTTCATTTTTAATTTGAAATTCACCTTTTACTAGATATTTTGAGTGTATTTTTATAATTGCTGGCCATTCATATATGCCCTTTTGTTAATTGTCAATCTATTATTTTGCTCATTTTTCTGTTTTGGGGGGTCTTTCTGTCAATTTGTGCCATGTTATTTTTTGTTGTGTTGGGACTTATAATTGCAGGGTTGTTTGTAGAATAATCTAGGATCTGTCATGTGATGTTATCTCTCTTCAGAGAAGATTTATGTTTGCTTCTTCCAGCTATCTGGTAGCTCTAGCACTGCAGACCATGTCAATTCTGTTTCAAGAATTGTAATTATTCAAATCTCAGCTGCAGTCTATGCAAAGGCCTAATGATTTCTGATTTACACTTACTCCTAGGGTGTAGTCTTTTTGTCCCTCTCTTTGATTCTTAACACTTTAAAATCGAATTTTGATACTTCTCTCTTAAAGAAGCCCTGCAAAAGATACAATTCAGTCTCTTACCTCTGTGACATTTCTTTTGGAATCTGCAAGGGAAAAGCATCTCCAAACTTCTGGGCTCATCTTCCTGAGCCTCTGGGTAATGCTGCACTATTTTAAGTCTTCAAGCCCTTTAAAGAGATTAAAACAGAAATATGATACATGAGCTTTTCTACTCAGAGGTTGGGCCAAAGTACTCAATTCATCATTACCAGAACCTGATATCTGGATCTGAAATTTTAGTGGCACTCATACTTAGAATGAAAGTATTATTGGTGGCATTGGGGTTTCTGAGTGAGCCATCAATAAATGGCATACCTGTCCTCCATTTGGGATTAACAACAACTTGAGAGTAAGGCAAAGAATAAAAACTGTGTCCAAGAGAACTCCCTTATTAATAACAGAGTCAAAGTTGCAGAAATAGCTTAGCATGACAGTCAACTCGACCCGTTAACTGAAACCCAGAACCAGGAAGATGTACCCAGCCAGTTACAGGCCACGCTGTACAGTGCAGTTGCTCCGTGTAGCTGTTCTGACCATATGGCTAAACAGGAGACAAACTTAGCTTTCTACATGCAGGCCTGCTTTCTAGTCAGGAGTCTATCACCTGCTGAAGAGTGAGCAAAGGAATGGGAGAAATGTGATGGTACTTAGGGGAAATCCCTCCTCATGGAGCCCAGAGACAGAGAAAAGGAAAGGTAATTGCAGCAATTTAAGTTTATTAATTGAGAAATACCATCAAGAAGGCTAATATTTGATATTTATATATGGCTTAGCATAAAGAGCTATGGGCTTTGAAGGGCTGAATATTCTTAAATAATGAATACACCAATACGTGGTACTTCGACTTTTTAAACTGCATGACTTTGGACAAACCACTTAACTTCCAGCCAGTATTTCTTCATTACTACAAAGGAGATTGTTACCTCTTTTTAGCTATTTTTTTTTTTTTGAAAGCTCAAATGAGAAGATGTGTTTAAAGCACTGTACAGGGCTTCCCTGGTGGCGCAGTGGTTGAGAGTCCGCCTGCCGACGCAGGGGACACGGGTTCGTGCCCCGGTCTGGGAGGATCCCACATGCCGCGGAGCGGCTGGGCCCGGGAGCCACGGCAAAAAGCACTGTACAACATAAGGAAATGCTGTTAGCCTATTTTCTGTGTGTGTGTGTGTGTGTGTGTGTGTGTGCGCATGTGTGTGTGATATTTTCAACACTTTCTGAATGCAGCCTCCTGGGCACTTCTTATTAGGATGTTTGTTTGTCTGCCCTCTGCCCTCCTGTCAGAGCCTGAGGAGCCCCTTCATCTTTTCTTAGTGGAGCTCCCATCGTCATTTCCATGCAGCCCAGGCTTCACACTTCTGTTGCCTAGCTTTGTATTTTTTTCCCTAAGCTCAGATGAATAGCAGGTGTTACAGATCTTTTCTAACTTAATATTATGTTTGTGGCGAAAGCCACTTTTCTATTTGAAAACTTCTCCCGAGCCCTGAAGGTTACTTCTTTCTATCAAAATATATTCTTTAGCTCTCTGACATGCTAGCTTATTAAACTGCAGCTCAGCTCTGGGTGCTCTGATGGAGAAAAATCTGCTGGCTGTTATTTTCTCTAGTATTTGTCTCAGGCTTTAACCAAAATATAAGCAGAGAAGTGTCTGAATGTATAATTACAGTAATATATGATACGATACAATGTAGTGTAATATAATATACAATATAATACAATATAAATAATTTTGTGCTACACCATCCCCAGACAAACTGCAGATTTCCTCTTCATGCTTCTGTACATGTCACAGAGAATTTTGAAATGTGATTGAGATTACTCCTGGGTTAAATGTAGCAGAGGATTTTTAATTTTTTTTTTTGCCCCCCTAGGAAATTATTTTGCTATTACAGTCTAAGACTTTTAATAGAAAGCTTTTGTATGCTATCTCTCTTTGCTTATAAATTACGGAGAGAAGAAATTAAAAATGCAAGTATACAGTTAAAAAATTCTATTGCTTAAACTGAAAATGCTTTCTTCTAAAATCCTAATGCTAAATTCAGTTCCATTTTTCACCTTGGCTCATGAGATACTTTACACTGCTGGCTTATGAAATGGATGTGCAAAATATTCGATTTTTCCTTTAAGTTTGCTAAGTGTCCTGTAAAGATCATCTCAGTTTTGGAAAGCTCTGCTTGTTCAAACCATCTTCTGGCCATTGCTAGTTTTATATCCTCTTGCTTCCACTGCTGCCTGAGGTTTCAGGCCTCTTTTTACTCCAGAGATGTCTTCTGCCTCATTCTGGGATCATGGCCATCCTATCACTCTGTTCTACCACTAGCATCTATACAAACTCAGCAGCTGAGAATGCTTTCCCCCCACTAACTAGAGGTGCAGGGTAGGTTAGTTCCTTTTTGATTGTCTCCCAGAATTCTTTAATTGTCTATTAACAAAAGGAACTCTGACCTTGGGGTTAGGAAACGTCCTCCATTTATAATTAGGCTTCCAAAATGAAAAAGTCTGTTTGAAATCTTTTAGATTAAGATTACCTAGGGTGTTCCCCTTCTGGCCAGCATTCTTTTTCTCTGCTGAATATATGAAATTTCCTCTTAATTTTTATTCTCTGAACCATTTGTCTATGTTAGGCTGAGGCTGCATAGTGCCAAAGTATCATGGTTTTCTACAGGATAAATGTTTGGACAAATGATGTGGCTGTTTAGTTAAAAACAAACAAACAAACAATACCTGTACCTTCTGATAGGCATGGCATCAGGGATCATCAGCTTAACTTTTATATTTGTTTCTTGGCAGGACGGGGATGAATTTTCCACTTTTATGTCTGTGTTGCATAGGCAAGGTCTGCACTCATGTCTTTGGTCATTTACTTGATATATCATACTTGATATGTCATGTGAGACTGTCCTTCTGTCATAGAAGAATAAAAATGAAGTGATAGAGAAAAACCCCTGTGTTAGCACCCTGTTTTTTTTATCTTAAAGAAAATATATGAGGATTTGGGAGATACTTTATTATCTTCCCCTAGAATTGATAAACTCTGTTCAGTAATGATCTCAATTTCAATATAGTCCTTTCAGTGGCTCTCAGCGCTTCCAGATTTAACGCTGGATATCCTATGATAAGGCGTTTATTTTCTATATGCTGTTCCCCACATTTCTCAAGTGTTAGTTCTCTTTGAGAAGATTAGAGTATATGCACTATTATATGCCAGACCTCCTATGGAAATTGTTGAAGCTTAAAGCTATTTCATTAATCTACAAGTTTGACATTATATTTAGGAGCAAGAAATCTGGGTGTCTCCAGAGCTCCAGAAAACAATAAACCTAAAATGGAAAACAATCATAGGTAACTCTCATGTCTTCATTGTACTATGGGAAAGAATAAGAATCCATCAGTCTGAACATTTCATTTTCACCAGTAACCTTTTAAAAAAAATGTCTGCTCACAACTGGTAAGATACTAGTGAGGAATATGCTCTCAGCTCTATTCCAGAGGTATTAATAAAAGGACCACAATATGCTGCAGAAGGGAGAAAAGGTTTAGATGTTGATGTTGTTCAACATAAAGTATATTTTTCTCTCTTTATGCCTTACTGTCATTTGTTTCATTTCATATAACTTTAGAGCTAGAAGGAGATTTTCAGTATCTGTGCTGCCAAAAGCAATCACTAGAAGGAGATTTAAAGTTCATCTGCTCACCTTTTTCTGTGTTGAGCAGGCTGAGATCCAGAGTTGTGACTGGTCCAGGATCTCCACCCTATTAGATCAGAGGCAGAGCTGATACTTGGCTATTACGACCAATGGCACAGGGTGCTGTCCACTAAATCTCAGGGTGTCTCTTTGGCTCATTCTTACTTTCATTTTCAGACATGTGATCTGGCTCAGTTGTGATGAATAAGAATAGAAGGAAAACACAATTAGTAAACGTCAAGGTTGGGAAATTATAGATTTTTTGTTTGGAAAAAGTACAGATTCAAAGGCATAGTCTATATAGATATAGGCAAATGTTGCAGAATTTTAAAATGTAGTCTTCTAACTTTTTCTATATCTGAATCAAAGTGAAAATTCTAGATTGGAGTTTTAGCCTAGATCACCAATTTCAGACTATGATTCAGGAGAAAATATGTTAATGGATGTCCTCCCAAAAAAGTTTCCATGGCAAAAAATGTTGAGAATTCCAAGGGAAACAAAGCTGTAGAACTTTCAAAACCTTTGTCTTTGTAATAAACATACATTGTGAGTCCCCCAGATGGTGTAGAGAGCTCACTGTTTCTCAAAGTCACATAACCAGGAACTCCTTTTCTTCCCAATTAAATATATTATAATAGTTGGGGGACCTCTAGTGTGTTTTCAAGCAGTTCGCGAAACTCTTTCCATCAAGTTCCATGGCTTTAAATTTTTTCTAAGTGCTGATGGTGTCCATATTTTTACCTCTGGCTCTGATTTCTTCCCTGAGGTCCAGAATCACATAGCTAACTGTCTCCACATCCCTATTTGGATATCTAACAGGCGTCTCCAGCCTAATATAGTCAAAGAGACTATGTCTATACCACACATTCGTACACTCAGCCTGTTTTTGTCAGTAATTCTCATCTCAGTCAGTTGCACCACCATTCATACAGTTGTTCATGCCAGATTAAAACTAGCTGTCACCCTCGGAATCCTCCTCTTCTGTCACAGGTTGGATTCTCTGGAAGCATATACTCGGATGAAGCTCGGCAATGCAAGATCTTTATTAGGGACCAACACCCATGAAAGGAAGATGGTGGAGGTGAGATTAGGCAGAGGGGAGGTTAAAATGTGCAGTACAGTCCCGACAGTGCTTCAGCCAAGCTGGCTGGGAGCTCTGAGCGAATAATGCCCACCAGAGTTGTACCTTCTTAGGCTGCCCTGTAGGACTCTGGCCTCGCTCAGATCAGTTGCCTTATCAGATGCCCAGGGAAAGGTATGACTCAGCTTTGAGATGTTTTCTCACAAGCAAGTGCTGGTTGGTACCCTGCTGAGTTCCTGAGGTAGCTGTAGAGTTCTCTCCCTCTGAGCAGCTTTCTCTGCTTGCAGACTCCATCTCCCGTGGTCCTCTAGGACATTCAGCTCTTCTTCCCCAGCTCAAGTTACTCTGTGTGGCTCTGCCTGGGTTCCTTTTTCTTGATCCGTTACCCAGAATCTCTTTCAAGCTGTAACCTGGGGCAGTTGTAGTTTTACTTCATCTATTTACCATCTTTCAGAGATCATTGTCCTTTGTTTACTGTCTAGTGTCTTGAAAATAATGGTTTCAAGTATTTTGTTTTTGTTTTTTTTTCAGTTGTTTCAAGAAGGAAGGTGAATCAGTTGCTTGTTATTTCATTTTGGCCAGAAGTGGAAGTCCCTAGAGTGTATCTTTTAAACCTTTCTTTGTATAGTTTGTTTACTGTTACAAGAAAATATTTTCTTGCAAGCTTCAATTAGGTCTCACATCACTCCTCCGTCATAATTGAAGCCTGTGGTAATTGCCCTCATTATAGTTTGAAAGATTTTTTTTCTTTTCCTCTCTCTTCTTCCCTTTATTTCATCCTCTTTTCAAGACATCACTCCTCCGTCATAATTGAAGCCTGTGGTAATTGCCCTCATTATAGTTTGAAAGATTTTTTTTCTTTTCCTCTCTCTTCTTCCCTTTATTTCATCCCTCCTCTCTTTTCAAGAGAGAAAACATCACAAACACACACACACACACACACACACACACACAAGTTATTTAAATTGAGAGTAGGAATATATCTTACTTCATCTCTCCATGTCCAAAATAGCTTAAGAGAGCTCTGTCCAATTGAACTTTCTGTGATAATGGAGATGTTCTGAATCTGTACCGATCAAGGCAGTAGGCAGTAGTTACATGTGGCTATTGAACACTTGAAACGTGCCTAGAGCAAGCAACAGACTAAAATTTTCATTTTATTTAGTTTTGATTAAATTAAGATAGCCACGAGTAGCTGGTGGCTACTGTATTGGACATTGCGGGCATAGAGTTTGTTTTTGCCAGAGGTAAACAGCAGCTTAGAATGTTATAGTTCATATCTCCCTTGTCCACCAATTTTTTTCTAAGCAATTCATTCTATTGATAGGTTGAACTGCTGTGGTATAGGGTCCAAAGTATGAACTCCTCTCTTTACTTCCAACTGCTAATACTACTTACTAACTATATGCATGATAACATTTAACTTCTTTGAATTTCAACTTTCTGAACAAATGGGGCTAATGACACCTCATATGGGTTGGTTAAATTTTATGTAAGATAATGCATGGTTCCTAGTTATTGCTCAGTAAACATTAATTTTTTCTTTTCCTTCTCCTATATATCTTTTAAAAAATAAGAATATTTCTGAAGGTGATGCATATTAAACCACTCACACTTTTGTGTTATTAATTTTAATAAATATCTTTCTTCTGGCTTTATTTGTGCACGGGGAAAGTACTCTCAAAGAAGGAAGGCGAGAAGCAATTAGGCTATCTTTTAGGAAGTAGGATGAACTGAAGATAGAGTTCATCAACTTGAAATGTCAGCAGAGCAAGATAGCAAAGAGAAAACCAAAAATCATTCAGCCTTAACAAGATAGTTGGTGTCCTTTTTACTCTCAGGTTATATGGGCACCCCTGTGGTTACTAAAAGTCAACAAAATTTCTTCCAACCTGTTGTTCCCTGAGAACACTCCATTCATAGTGATCTTTTACCACCAAGCTTCACGCTCAGCTCATCGGGGCTGGATTAATGAACTGGTGTAGCAGCCTGCAGCCAAGAGCCCCAGAGATAACCTGCAGATCAGCGACGACAATGACAACACAGCATATTTAGCTTGTCTTTTAAAAATAACACCACAGGCACACTGGAGACTTAATTCCATTGATCTCTGTTGCTTTTCTTCCCCTTGTCACCTCATCTGGAGTGGAATGTGGCCGAGAGCTCTCCAGTAACAAGGAGCTTCTCTATTCACAACATGACCACCATGGGAGATTGTTTCTCAAAGTGGAAAACCATAAGCCAAGTGTTCTGTTGGCAGTCATCGAGGTCTGTCACATGCAAGCCCTGGACTGCGTGTTTGCAAAGTGCTAAGAGGATTTGGGGGGGGGCCTGATATCAGGTGGCAGAGAAGCAGGAGTTTACGCTCTCCTTTGCTGCATTCTTACCTGCTCTGGAGTGACACTGGGAAAGTTATATCACGTCTCTTAGCTTTAGCTTACCCATTTGATTAAAAAAAAAAGGAAAGAATAAGTTCTAAGTTGGGGGTTATAATGCTATTCAGGGTGGTTGTGTGGATAAATGAGATCAAAAAAGTAAAAGGAAAACCTCTATGGGTTACACAGGTCTTATTTTCTAGAACTATGGCATTCATTTAAGCTGAATTCCCAGATTTGATCTGATTTAATTATTTAAAAAATTTATTGGTTTAAACCTTTTAAAAACTTTAATGGAAATTGGCACTTTCTAAAATAGGTTGTGTACCAATTTTCACACTTTGGAAACCACTAGTGCATTAGCTTGTACTGGTAGGCTAACTAATTTTGGGGCAGATCCAAATAAAAAGAAGGCTTTTTTCCCCCTGCCAACACTGAATTATAAGACTGTAGCTGTATTACAAGTCTTAAAAAGTCAGGCCTCCACCTAGTCGCCGAGCTAAATTGTATTAGCAAGTACCCAGTAGAGCACATCCACACTGAACTTACTAGGATGCCAGACAAAGCTTAGAGGTCCCCCCTCCCCCGAGCTGATGCCCATCTTCGGCTGGTGCTGCGGCCCTGTGGATGGCAAGCAATGCTTGAAAACTCACACCAAGTCATTTGGAGTTGTGACGATACAGTTATGTTTATTTATATGCGAGGTTCAACTTTTATAGCAAAAAAAAAAGCTGAAGTCCTCAATGTATTTTATACAGTGAAATCGCATAAAATATTTCTGTTATCCCTGCAAAGTTACAATATCATCCTGAAGCACAGCACAGTAAGCATATAAATAAGACTCTCTACCTCTTTCAAAGATGAAAGGAAATAAATTGAAACCTGACAATGAAAACATACTTTTGAGCATCATTTCAAGTGACCATTTGGTAGGTGAGGGAACAGAACACAACACTGAGGGAAATCTCGTGAAAGTATGTGCTGGTGATGTTGCAGCAAGTATGTTAGGTGAGCTTCCATAGAACAACGACGGCTATTGTCTCATAAATACAGTTTAGAGAAGCATCTAAACATGCACTTGTGACAATGGTGGCAAACTGTCTTCTCCAATATCCCTTACTTTCTACTTCCGAAGAGAGCGAACCTGACTCTTTGCTGGGCACACACCTCCATGAACAAAGACTGCATTTCTCAACCTTCTTATACTAGATATGGTCACGTAAACAGAAATTTTACATGGCAGATTCTGGGAGTGCCTCTGTCCTTTCTTGCCCCTTTCTTCCATCCCACTGTGTGGAACATGAATGTGATTGCTGGAGCTCTGGCAGCAATCCTGGTCACCTGAGGAATGGTAGAGCAGTGTCTGCTGGGTTTGTGGAGCCACCTTACTAGCCCTGGGCTGCCTATTACTGAATTCTTTTGTATGAAAGAAAATAAATGTCTGTCTTAACTAAGACACTATTATTATGGTTTTTGATCGTACTCTGTTTTAAAAAATCCTAACTGATATATACATCTACTCCCTTGAAGACAGAAGTTATGTAACATTGTTATAGTTCTAGTGACACTAAATAAACAAGTTTTAGATTGCTCCACTTGGCTTGACTTTGATGCCATATGTTCCGGGGGATGAATATGAGGGCACTTGCTACTTCTAAAGCAAGCAGCATATGCATTCTAGGAGCAGAAACTATCAAATGCTTAAGATCAATTCTTAGTACACTCTCAAATAAAGTGAAATCTAGTGACCTTTGTGCTGATAGAATAATTACAGTAGCGGAAAGCTCTGCAGGTGAGATAGTTCCTGTAATGTAATATCCAAAATGTTGCCAAGAAGTCCTTGTAAAGTAGAGCTGCTTCTTGCCCAAGAAGTAAGTTCTCTGACAAAAATCACAAATAGTATTACCTGCTAAGTTCCCTAAAAATTCTCATAAAGTGAGAATATATATATAGTTTCAAGTTACAGCTCTATTCAGATTTCTGGGAAGTCAAAACATTCTTCATGTGTGTTTATGGTAAAATCCCTAATTGTGAGTGGGCTACTGGGGAGAAAATTCAGAACTTCTCCGTTTCTCTTCAGGGTTTACTTCTGATTTATACATTAAGCTTCTAAATCCCAATACACACTAATAAATTTGTTTGGGTGAAGATTAAATAAGATAGGGGAGTTGCATATGTTCAGCTAGTTTTCACCTATAGCTAGGTTTCAAAGTCAGCTCACGATGTGTTATGTGCTCAGGAAGTGTCAGCTTTGTGTGCTGCTTATATATCCTCCAGGTGTTAGGCAGGTACCAACATCTTTCAAAACATCATTGGTTAATTTTCACACAGAATGTCAGTTTTATGAGGATATGTTCTTTGACTGTAAACTTTTCAAAATTCTTTGTAATTATGTGGGTGATGGAGTCCATAATCTTACTCTTTTATGTCTAAGTTCATTTGCAAGGTGTTGGTACAAATAGTTCACCATGTATATTATTGATAAAGAAAGTATATTAGTCAACTGTTTTTAAGAATTATAAAGACTTGCACTGGCTTTGTATCTTGCTGGTATTTTTAACCTACTGAATGAATTTGTAGAGATAGGAATGTAGCTGTACTCTGTGGATAAAATCCTAGGAATAAAATAAGACTTTAAGTTTGGACATGAAAAATACAATAAATATGATTCATTTGTTGCTTTGAGGGTTTGACAGAAATGAGCACTGAAGAATCTTTTAATTTTAAATTAATTTTTATTTGTGACAAAATATTATGAGAAAATTTTACATTTTTTTAATTTTTAATTTTTTATACAAGTTTTAAAGGTTACTTTCCATTTACAGTTATTACAAAATACTGGCTGTATTCCCCGTGTTGTACAATATATCCTTGAGCCTACCTTACACCCAGTAGTTTGTGTCTCCCACTGTCCCACCCCTATATTGCCCAACCCCTCCCCACCCACTGGTAACCACTATTTTGTTCTCTGTATCTGTGAATCTGCTTCTTTCTGTTATATTCACTAATTTGTTGTATTTTTGAGATTCCACATATAAGTGATATCAGACAGTATTTGTCTTTCTCTGACTTATTTCACTTAGCATAAGGCCCTCCAAATCCATCCATGTTGCTGTAAATGGCAAAATTTCATTCTTTTTTTGTTCTGAGAATTCATTCTAATTTACACTAGTACAAGCCCTTCCTAGGGCTGCCTGACTTCTACTCTAGTTTCTCTGAGAAGGGGAGGAGGCAGACAGACATAAATGGTGATGACATCCTATGGTTGGTAAGAGTGAAACTGAAGATAGATAGGGATCGACCTAGAGGTATAAGGGAGAGAGAATTTGGAATGAGATCCCTTTAGGACAAGGATGATAACACGTAGAATGACACAGATTCTCAGCTTGAGAAGGAGAGACTTGGATGTTACCTAAGGCAAAATGAAGAGTGTGTGTCCTTTGAGGGATATTGCTTAGATTTTTTTTTAGTCAACATATTCCAGCTCTGCAAGCGGGGAGAGGGCTGATGTAGTTGAGTCCTGTCCAAGGACATGAACTCAGTTACGCTATTATGGAATGTAGTGGTAAAAGGAAGAGAGTAAATATCCTTTGCAAAAACTCTTTTTCTTCTTCCATGGAATGTTTTTCCCTGTATTTTTCTTTGGCATTGAGTTGTAAGGACCGCTATACATATGGATTTGTGATTTTGTGAAATTTGAGTTGTAAATATAAGAAGTAACTTTATATATAAATCTTTTTGCTCTATAGGGTTTAAATCTGCCCTTAATAACATTCTATTTCCTCCACTGATAAATCAATAAAAAAATTTCTGAACACCTATTCTGCTCATTTCAGTCACCTTGAAAGGAGGTCAGGAGGTAAAGTGAGTTCTCTGAAATTAGGGGCTCTCTGTTCTGTAACATTCTGATTGTGCGAGGATTTAGAGACCTAGGTTTTTAAGAAGAAGGGGACCCCAATCTGAAAAAAAAAAAAAAAAGACTTTTTCTTTTGGAAATAATACCGATTCTAATCATCTTTGCTTTAATTCTCATGAGGACGGAAATCTGGGAGCACCTACACATGAGTTACTATTATTTTAGGTTCTTGCCTTGAAGGCACATGAATCCATTTATTAAAGTTTATCCTGGAAGTAGGTCAGCATAAAAAGACTTCAGTTATTTGTATATTGTCCCTCCGTGGTCTCTTCTTCCAAAACGTTTTTTTTTTTTAAAGGTTTAATATGACCTGGCTAAGAATCAGAGAGAACCAGATGCATGTCCTCAGGTAACACTCCCTGCTCGGAAGTGGCCACAATCAGGGCATGGTGTACAGCAGGGACCTCTAATTCTGGTCCACAAGCATCCTCACAGAGGCACTGAATCATCCTGGAAAGCCAGAGAGGAGCTTTGTGCCAGCAACTTCCCTAAGCTGTCTTTGAAACTGACCTTATTAAATTTCTGCTGGGGTAATTTGCTCTGGGGAATCTCCTGAGTTACTTGAATGGATAAAAATAAGCTGTCAGTCTTTGACCTGACTCTGGTTAGTAGGACCGGGTTCATGAGGGGTTAGTGGGGCTTCTGCTTCAGGCTGATAGAAAGCTGATGCAGGGTTGATGCCTTCAAAAAGCATCTAGTTCTTCCTGCCTGAGCTACAGACGTCTCATGTGCCCCCTCCTATTATCTGCTGTCCCAACTGGGAAATACAAAAGTTATGGTAATAAAAATAAGAAAAAATGACTACTCTATTATTTTTGCCTCTTTCACCAGGGAGCACATGTGCTGGGGACCTGACTGAGCACAACTTCTTTCCAAACCTTAGGGTGTGTTGGCTGGGTTTCCTCCTTTGATTTGATGCCAGCATCCAACTATTTATGCAGAATATTTCTGAACCTCAGTCACTGGCATTATTCTAGTTATTTTCCTAGGATACGCCTCTTACCCTGTTCACGTCTATGGCTGTAATGGACACTTGATGGAGGCAGGTACTCTCTGGATTCACACACAGAATCTTCAATTAGACTTAACCAGGAAAAGAACTGATTAAAAAAAAAAAAAAAAGATAAAGGTAAAACTCTGCTTAACAAGATCCTGAGTAAGAATAAAATGATAAAACAATGTGTGAGGACACAGCCCTTGGGCTGACATCCCCATCAGGGTCAGATGAGGGTCACTGTATAGAGGCTATGGCAGACATAAGTGTCTGTGTCCTCTAAAGGCCAGACTTTCCTACAGGGCTCCCAGGAAGGGACACCTAGAAGAAAGACCTGAGTACACCTGGAACCTGCAAGTGGTAGGGACACCTGGAAGGGAGACCTGGTGGAGATTCCAAGGTCATTGTCATCTTTGAGAACATATACCACTTAAGCAAGGATTTGCAGGAGCTGTCCCAGAGCCACACTAGGACCAGTGTCTCTCCTGTCCTGCTCTGCTTGCTGGTGAGCGTATAGAAACACATCTACATCATGTGTTGGGCCCAGAAGATTGGAGAAGAGACCAGGCTGACATTTATGTAGTTACTGGGAGTGCGGCTTAAATGAGGTGAAAAGAAAGTAGGGTGACTACCATCCTGCCACTAATCCTGACGAACGTTTCTTGGATTCAAGGAGAAAAAGGTAAGAGGAAAGGAAGAGAGAAGAGGCAAAGCAGTAAAGGGCAAAGAATAAATAGAATGGCACAAGTGAAGGCATGGAAGATGGTTCTAGAAAGTCTTCTTCCATCAGGGGATGCAAAGGAGGGAGAACACCACTTAACTCCGCTGTCTATCGTTTTTATCTTTTGGGAAGCAGTGGCATAAAATTCAATCTAATTAACAGGATAAAAGGGGATTTAGCTTATGGCAGACACCATATTTCATGCTGTGAGGGATAAGAAAATGAAAGAACAGTCCCTCCCTCTCGAGGTATTGCAGTATGGCCAGGGAGATGACACATTCACAAGAAACAATAATTCACATCCCACTGAAGTAAGATCTGAATTAAAGATGCAAGCAAATAGCAGCCTGGGAGCAGAGGAGAACAGAGTAATGAATGTTGTGTGTGGAAAAGCCTCGTGGAGCAGCTGTGGGTATAAGGAACAACTGAGGATGCGAAGCAGACAAAGGGGAACAGCCTTCTGACTGAGGAGAGAGCTTACGCAGAATAAGCATGGAGCTGGATAGGGCTCCCTGTGTTTGGAGAAAGGTGAACTTTCTGTGACACTGGAGCTAAGGGTGAACAGTAGGTGGTAAGTCTGCAGGGGAAGGCGAGGCCAGGTTGTGCAGATCCTATAATGTCAGGCTAAGGAGGTTTATTTGATGATGTTTGGAATGACAGCTAATCAAGAAGAGACTGACAAGGTCACAGTTGTGCTTAAGGAAGATGAATCTAGAGGTGTTATGCAAGATCCACTAGAGAAAGCAGAGACTGAGATAGGGAATATTGCCCAGTAATCTCCCATTTATGCATACTTTGCAAGCAGAGGCACTGATTGCTTTTTGTCCTGAACTATCTTTTCAAGGAGGTTTTTTTTAGTGAACAGCTTAGGGAGACAGAGATAGTGTCTCCTTAGAGAGCAGAAACATAGGCAGACCTTCATGTTTCTTATAAAAGATTCAGTTTTCCCACTGTATATGCAGGAATTTATATGGACCCATCTTCAGTGCCCTGTGGAACTTGGAAGTAAAGGGAACTGACATAGATATGTTGCCTGTGTTGCTTGCTGTGCTGTGATTAATAAAGTACGTTGTCTCTGACCCAAAAGTCTCACGCCTTCAGCCATAATCTACGAAACCAGGGCATGCTAACTTGTTGCTTTAAGTAGTGTAAAAATCTCAAATCTATCATAATTTTTCTATGAAGCGTATACCCTTAAGAAGCTATTTCAATAACCTTAATAGTAAAGCCTTGTTTTAGGGCAGAGATATAATTTCATTTATTTTATATATTTTAAAATTTATTTTTGTATCCTGACATTTACATACAACTGATCTTATGATGTCTAGAAAATACTGTTCCGTTATTACAAAGGTAATGTGGGCAACAGACACCCTGACCCAATGCCATCCACAATCATCAATTCACCCTTCATCTTTGTCTTGAGTCTCATCCACTAGAGTCTCAGGGAAAGTGTGGCTCCAGGAGAGGGTGAGTATCGGGTTCCTACCATGTATAGAATACGTTTACACTTTGAGTTAGCTCTTTCAATATGCCTAAATGAAACCAAAATAGATGTCCCCAAAAATGTGTTATTGTAACTATTCAGGGGTTTAGCCAGTAGCCTAGCAGGTAGTAGTTAATTAGTAAATATTTAGAGACTGAAAGAACAAGTGAAATAAGGTAATTGAGATTCAAAAACAGAACTAGGTGGGAAATTCTTGTCTTTAATCACCTACCCCAATTCCAAAGATAGAATAAATTTGTGTTCAAATTTATTTAATTCATTGTCTTTATACAATATGACCAATACTAGGTAGATATTTTTAGGAGTGGTTCTGCCACTTAGTATTTTTGTGGACTTTAACTTCAGTACTTTTACCATGAAGTGAGACGGTTGGACTTGATTATCTTTGGAGTCTCTTCCAGTGTTGGATTTCAAGAAATACAGTTCATGGAGCTGAGTTATAATATTATTTCCACCTTCTTTTTACCTTGAAAAGAATAGCCAGGGACTTCCCTGGTGGCGCAGTGGTTAAGAATCCTCCTGTCAATGAAGGGGACACGGGTTCGATCCCTGTTCCAGGAAGATCCCACATGCTGCGGAACAACTAAGCCCGTGTTCCACAACTACTGAGCCTGCGCTCTAGAGCCCACGAGCCACAACTGTTGAGCCCGCACGCCACAACTACTGAAGCCCACGCTCCTAAAGCCTGTGTTCCACAACTACTGAGCCTGCGCTCTAGAGCCCACGAGCCACAACTGTTGAGCCCGCACGCCAAAACTACTGAAGCCCACGCTCCTAGAGCCCGTGCTCCTCAACAAGAGAAGCCACCACAATGAGAAGCCTGCCAAGAGTAGCCCCTGCTCACCGCAACTAGAAACAGAAACAAAGACCCAACGCAGCCAAAAATAAACAAATAAATAAATAATTTTAAAAAAATCTTAAAAAAAAGAGAAAAGAATAGCCAGAAAAGTTATTTTGATAGGAAAGAAGGAAAGATGAGCAATCTGAGTATGTATGTCAAATAAGCTCCTCAGTTTCTTTTGCTATTAATAGCTTTCTGGCCCCTTTCTTCACTTAGAAGCAAAGCTTAAACGAAAGGGTAGCAATTCTTTGACTTGTAAGTTCATAGTATCTTTAATCTCTTCCAAAGATGACAAAGAATGGGTTTGGATCAGGATTCTTTCACATGGTCATAAAAGTGGTGATATTCTCACTAAATATAGAAACACAGTTTCAGTACTGAGACTTCTGTCATCATGATTTGCAACCGGTAATTAGCTTTTATTGTTTGCTAGAAGTGTGAAAAAGCAGATAGGAAAATTCTTCACTGTTGGAAGAAATGGCCTATTAATTGTGATTGCACAAAAACAAAAACACCTCATGGTGCTGTTTCTCCTGCCAAGTGTAAAGATGGCCATATGGCTGGGTGAGTTCAATTGGTTGAACCATCCTTTTAAAGAGGCCGAGGTCACAGGTTGAAGTCCAATATGGGCCAGCCAGCTCTGCTCTCTTCTGTCCTGCCAAGCATCTTACCAACAGGAACCTAACTGGTAGTCAGACCTTATTGATGTTATGTCAGTTATGACTTCACACATGATCAATAGCGAAAAGAAGGTTACCAAGTCCACTCTCTTCTGCCTACTTTGAATTCATGATTTCCTTATATGCCAATGCAGTTTAATTCAACAAATATTAATTGCTTTAATGTGCTTAAACCCGTGAGCTAGGCAAAAGAGTTTGGCCTGGTGGTATGATATAACACCTATTCTGGAGAAGCTTATTGTCCTGAATGGAAAGAGAAACTCATGAAACATTGGATCAAATCAAAATAAACTAGAAATAGTATAGAAGAGTACGTGGCTAAATCCCTGGAGCAGTAGTTAACACGCACATTTTCTTGAAATAATTTTACTCAGACTATATTCATATGCATGTTCAGTATCAGTGACTTAATTTTTAGAACTTCTTTTGAATCAACTAATGTTTACCTAGAGCAAAACATCTTTGCTTCCAGCTAAACTGTGGTATCAGCCTAAAAGTGAATCTGTGTATGATTCTATTCCCAGAAATGTTATCCTGGGTATGAGTACCCAATTATGTAATATTGGGACATTAGGACAGTCTCTCTTCCTCTATGTGTGTATATTTTTTTTTCTTCACAATGCAATCACTTACCCTATTGCTTTATAAGTTATCTTTAGAAGGCTAGTTTTCGATGATATTCGATACTTGGAACTGTAAAATCACATCCTCAGCGATAATAAACAAATCTTCCTTTCTCTTTAAAAAAAAACTTATTCTTTACATTTACCTGAGCTAACCTGACTCCCCTAAGTTTTTCACTAACTCCTTTATTCTCCACACGCATCTGGATTCTCTATTTGCCTGGCTTATGCCAAAGAATGTTCTCAGATCCAACTGAGACTGGTAGACTTATCCTTTGCTTAACAACTTTAATTTTTTCCTGAAAACCCTGCTAGTAAGTGAAAAGCTGTTAAATTAAAAAAAAACAAAACCTTTAGAGAAAGATCATGATGTATTTCCTCTCAACATAAGACATCCAAACAGTTTTCACAGATAGAAACATTTGGCAATAAAACAATAAAAGCAGGCTTATATAAGCAAACAGTTTGCAAGTAAAGAAGTGTAGGTTGTATATAAAATGAAATGTACTGAAAAATTATTGTAGGTACCAAATGAGGCAGAGAAACCATGACGGTAAGTTTTGGGGATGAAAGGGTATGAGCTAATCATCCTTTGAATGTAGATCCTTTTTTTCTGCACTGTTTTCTTCATCAGTTTTTCAAACATAATGAGGCCCATGGCTATCTTGCAATCAAACTGCACATAAAAGCAAATTTGCAGCTTAGAAAACTCGCTTTTAGGGCAGAATAAAAACTAACCACAAGAGTATTTTGAAGCCCATGGAAAAAGTGCATGTGCACATTCTCTATGAAAAGTCACAGAAAATTGAAACTTTTCATTCCACTCACTTGACTTACATACACAGAGAAAAATGTTTTGAGTTCTTCTAAATATGGCACACAATTCAGATTTGTTCCACATGATGGTCTCTGACTACAGACTTTTATGTTGAGTAAACATGTGTGTCTTAACCTGAAACTACAATTTTAAACTATTACTTAATGGAGTTAAGTAATATGGAGCATATTTTTTGGGTGTGTTTTTGGATAAAAAATCATTATGAAGAAAACAAAGGAATCATCTGAAAAGTGGTATAACTTTGAATTGTTATTACGAAAACTTACTGATGAGTAATTGTGTGGAATGAATCTTTATTCTTGGTTCCAGAGGCCATCTTTGGACACCCAGCTGGGTGAGGGGTTCCTTCCCTTTGCTCTCCTCTGTGTAGACTTTTTCCAACTCTTCAATGTTGCTTTTAATGATCTCTTTGTGTATTTCTACTACTGTATTTAAGATCTTTGAGGGAAGGACCATGATTTTTGTGTCTCAAACACTTAACCCAGTACCTGGCCTGTAGTTCTCGAATGAATCAGTGAATACATACGTCTCCAAATTCACTTCAACTACCTGCCTGCAGATGCAGGTTACTTCTGGAAGTGTATCTGTGTTACCTACTCAATAGACTACTGGAAATGGTTGTATGTCTTAAGTTATCCCAGATCAATAGAGCATTTCACGTCTGGGAGAACATTTCCTCTATCAAAATTATATCTGATAACTTGGGTGGAAAATTACTCTAGTGATCAAAAATTTATCTTTTTTTCTTTGAATTTGCCTCAGTTTCAGTTGGAATAAAATATTGGGTTTCTCTTTTAGTGATCTGAGACTATTTACTCTGGGTACCAGATGGCTGTCTCTTCCACTTGAAAATGAAAACATCTGACAGACTTTGTCAGGGCATGTGTCAGTAATGCTACTCATGGGGAAAGTCTTCCAGATGACATGCTTGTCTTGGAGGGTGTTTATCTGGAGCATGTGCTATGTCTTCAGATGCCTCAAGTTCACACATTAAAGACATTAGTTCAGTTGTAAATTGTTGCAGGTCTATAGGCTCAACGCCTGAATGAAATCATACTCTGGGAAGATGAACATTTTCACTCTGCTTTTTCTTTTTAGAGTTCTAAAATACATTTATAAACGGAAAGGGGGAAAGAAATTCATATTTTCTTTTTAAAACACGATCACCTTGCACTGATTTCTTCACATACTGACAGTCAACCAAATTTTCTTGGAGACTAACATCTGCTAAGAAACTGTGCCTGGGAGAGCATCCAGACTATCTTCTGCCAGGCTCTGCCCCATGCTCACTAACAAATAACCTCTCAAAACATCAGGCTGTGCTGTGATAATGTGTTAATGTCTAGCATACAGACATCACAGCTGACAGTGCCATACAATATTTTCATAGTGAAAATAGGTTTTAGTTAAGTCACCCCTCTCCTGCACCTTGTAGGACAGCTAACAGCAGTTAGAAGGACAAATCTCTGGATGTAGAAATTGTGGTCCTGGAACAGTTTATCTCTTTACAATTCTGATAACACAATCTTGGCCTCATTAACACTGAGTCCATCTCTCAGGAAAATTATCATTTGATGGATCATCATGTCAATGTGTAACTGCAAAACCAAAAAGGAGGAGGAGAAAGAGGAAGGATTCTGATAGATATAAAGATTTGTTATAACTACTGTAGTAATTAAGATAGTATGAAATTAGTGAAGGGTTAAGAAACCGACCAATTTTTAAGAAACAGAACCACAGTATGACTTAGTATGACTTAGTTGTTGCTTTGACAAAATTGAGGTAAAGGCAAAGAAGAGGAACTTGTGTGGTATTGGAAGGCCATTTGTCACCACTGTAGATTATACCCTCATTAACATTTTAGAATGAAACTTACGCCAGAGGAGTTCTGAAATTATAAGCTGCAACCTCAGCTTGACAAGGCTTATTTCACTTTTGAATTGCTGATCTCTCTTAGAATTCAGTCCTTGAGGTAGGGAAGAGTCTATCTCTGATTCTGTGCCTTCTCCATTAGTGAGCCCTCTGTCAGCACTGTATAAATAATTAATTATTATTAAAAACTACCATCACTGTCTTCTGTTTGTCTCTTGCCCCTGAACATGGCCAGCACTTCTCTGATAAACTTCAGGGAACAGGTTTATTGTCTGGTTGCTGTGATGAATAGGACACAACAAGCATGCCCAGGGCCACAGAAAAATTCCAATAATAATAATTGGGTAAAATAGCTTCTGTGCCACATGAAGACAAGGTTATTTGCAACTCAGATATTTTTCACTGACTTGAAAAATACAATTAGAATATTTTGAGTTTTAGTCTTTACGAAGAGGCAGGAATTTATATTTTGAGTTTTAATCAATCAGCAAATATTTGTTGAGTTCTTACTACTTGTGAAGTGCCTCAAGCAGCGCATTCAGGAGTGCCCTCTCTCCCTTTCTAGGTCTGAAACTAAGCTCATGTGAAGGAATGCTCCCTCCCTACCATGAGCTCTCCCATACTGAAGCTATGATAATCATTTCATCTTTCTATTTGATAAAAACAAAAAATCCTGCATTTTTAGATATAGAAAAATGCTAATTATATTGATATATCTATCTTCTCCAAGTCATTCTCAAAATATATAATTATTTGAAGAAAATGGAATTGTATATATACATATAGACTTATATATATGTATTTATATATACATTCTGACTGTTACTTTAGGTGGGATGGGGAATTGACAATGGATTTTTTATTAACCATTACGAGATCTTGGTATTTAATACTCTTTTCTTAAAGAAAAAATACATATACATGTACATATATGTATATATACACACATACACACATATGTATATATACATTGACAATATCTAATGAAATGAAAAACACCTGAAAATAGTGAAAATACCAGCAATGACAAAACAGTGGAAGAGTCTTATCCACATGCCTTAAACCTCAAGAGATGGTAATGAGAACAGAGTCCACAGATTCAAGGGAGAATCCTAGCCCCACTTCCATTACCATCTGCTAGAAGCTCTATGACAGCATTCTGAAAATTCTCATGAATAGTACAATATTTGCAGAAAAGTGACAGCGGTGATTTTTCTCATTGTTTCCCCTTTTAGGTTGAGGGAGAGTGGAAATAGCTGGTGGGGAGATGTAGATGAAGCAATCAGGGCTAAAGATCGCCCACAAAAGACGCTATAGTTATTCGGGGGGAAGATTTGAACTATAAGAGTACCCTGGACATTTCACCCATTCTAGAGAGGAGAGACGCAAGTTCCATTAACAAAAGATTCACAAAGCTTCAGAAGAGCCTTTTCTTCTTCCCCATCCCCACTCTCACTTCGCAGAACTATAGAATACAATGCTTCAGGGGTATTATAGCTTAGGGGGCTATAGAAGAGAACTAACCTGTGTTATATCAGATCAAACAGAAATTTTGAGAAAGGATTCTGTATTAAGCATGGCAAATATAAAAACAAGTGGTATGATAAGTGTGGAAATAAATGATAACAAACAAGCACATTCCATATGCAAAAGAAGCGTGTAGAACTTTCTGAATAAAAGGCAACCTGAAGATATATTTTTATTTGTTTTGAGTTGTTTTTATTTTATTTTTGCCAGTTTTATTGAGATATATTTGACATATATCATTGTGTACGTATAAGGGGTAGACCATGATTATTTGATACTTGTACATATTGCTAAATGATTACAGCAATAAGTTTACTTAACACCTCCATCACCTCCCATAATTACCTTTTTCTTTGTTCTGTGGTAAGACATTTAAGATCTACTCTGTCAGCAACTTTCAAGTATATAATACTGTAGAGTATTGTTAACAATAGTCACCGTGCTGTATATTAGATTCTCAGAATTTATTCCTTTTACAACTGGAAGTTTGTACACTTTGGCCAACATCTCCTCATCCTTTCACCTCTCCACTCCTGGCAACTACCATTCCATGACCGTACAGTATTTACCTTCCTCTGACTTGTTTCACTTAGCATAATGCCTTCAGGGTCCATCCATATTGTTGCAAATGGCAGGATTTTCTTCTTTCTAGTGGCTGAATAACCTCTCTCTCTCCCGCCACCCATCTATCTATATCTATCTCACATTTTATTTATCCATTCATGAGTAGATGGACACTTAGGTTGTTTCTGTACCTTGGCTTATGAATAATGCTGCAATAAAAATGGTAGTGCAGATATCCTTTTGAGTCAGTATTTCATTTCCTTTGGATATATACCCCAAACTCGAATTGCTGTCATGAGGTGGCTGTAGTTATAATTATTAAAAAACCTCCATACTGTTGTTCATAGTGACTGTACCAATTTACATTCCTACCAACAGTGCACATGAGTTCCCTTTTCTCTACAACCTCTCCAACACTTGTTATCCCATTTGTTTGTTTGTTTGTTTGTTTTTTTCTGATAATAACTATTTTTACAAGTGTGAGGTGATATCTCATTGAGGTTTGATTTGCACTTATCTGATGATTAGTGATGTTGAACGTCTCTTCTTGTACTTACTGACCATTTGAATGTCTTTGGAAAAATGTCTGTTCAGACCCTCTTTCCATTTTTAAATCAAATTATTTGTGTTATTGCTATTGAGTTGTATGAGTTCCTTATATATTTTGGATATTAACCCCTTATCAGATAGATGATTTGCAAATATTTTCTCCTATTCCATATGTTGCCTTTCATTTTCTTGTTTCTTTTGCTGTGCAGAAGCTTTTTAGTTTGATGTAGTCCCACTTGTTTATTTTTGCTTTTGTTGCTTATGCAATTTTTTGGTGTCCAAAAAATCATTGCCAAGACCAGTGTTGTAGCTTTTTCCATATGTTTTCTTCTAGGAGTTTTACAGTTTCAGGTCTTATGATTAAATCTTTAATTCATTTCGAGTCACTTTATGTGAGTGGTGTAATACAGGGATCCGATTTCATTCTTTTGCATGTGATAATCCAGTTTTCCTCCAAACCATCTATTGAAGAGACTGTCCTTTCCGCACTGAGCATTCTTGGCTCCCTTGTAAAATAATAGTTGACTGTATATGCAAGGATTTATTTTCTGGCCCTTTGTTCTGTTCCATTGGTCTATATGTCTGTTTTTATGCCAGTACCATACTGTTTTGATTACCATAGCTGTGTAATACAGTTTGAAATCAGGAAGTGTGATGCCACCAGCTTTATTCTTTTTTTTTTTTTTATTGAGGTGTAGTTGATGTAAAATATTACATAAGTTTCAGGTGTACAATGCGTGTTGATTCACAATTTTTAAAGGTTATATTCCATTTATAGTTGTTATACAATAAAATATTGGCTATATTTCCTGTGTTGTACAATATATCCTTTTATTTTATTTATTTTGCACATACTAGTTTGTACCTATAATCCTCTCCCCCTCCTCCTTTCCCTCTCCCCACTGGTAACCAGTAGAACAAACCACAGTTTGTTCTCTGTATCTGTGAATCTGTTTCTTTTTTGTTGTATTCACTAGTTTGTTTTATTTTTTAGTTTCTCCAGCTTTATTCTTCTTTCCCAGGATTGCTTTGACAATTTGGGGTCTTTTGTGATTCCACCTAAATTTTCAGATTATTTTTTTCTATTTCTGTGAAAAATACCATTGGAATTTTGATAGGGAATGCATTGAATCTATGGCTTTGGGTAGTATGGATATATTAATTTTTCCAAACCATGAACATGGGATAGCTTTCCATTTATTTGTGTCTTTTTCAATTTCTTTCCTCAAAGTCTTATAGTTTTCAGTGTATAGATCTTTCACCTCCTTGCTTAAACTTATTCTTAAGTATTTTACTGTTTTCAGTGTTATTGTAAATGGAACTGTTTTCTTTATTTCTTTTTTGGATATATTGTTGTTAGTGTATAGAAATACAACTGATTTCTGTATGTTGATTTTGTGTTTTGCAACCTTACTGAATTTGTTAATTAGTTCCAAAAGTTTTTTGGTGATGTCTTTAGGATCTTCTATATATGAGATCATATCATCTGTAAACAGTGAAAATTTTAGTTCTTTGGAAGTTTGGATACCTTTAATTTCTTTTTCTTGTATAATTGTTCTGGCTAGGATTTCCACTACTACATTGAATAGGAGTGGTAAGAATGGGTACCCTTGTTTCTGATCTTAGAGTAAAATCTTTCAACCTTTCACTACTGAACATGATGTTAGCTATGGGTTTTTCCATATACAGACTTTATTATGTTGAGTTATGTTTATTCTGTACTCAGTTTGTTAAGATTTTTTATCATGAAGGATGTTTTATTTTGTCAAATCTTTTTTTCTGCATTGATTGAGATGATCATATGGTTTTTATCTTTCACTCTATTGATATGTTGTATAACATTTATTGATTTTCCTATGTTGAACTCTCCTTGTATCCCAGAGATAAATCTTACTTGATCATGGTGTATAATTCTTTTAATATGCTATTGAATTCATTTTGGTAGTATTTTGTTGACAAATTTTGCATCTATATAAATCAGGAATATTGGCATGTAGTTTTCTTTTCTTATAGTGTCCTTGTTTGACTTTGGTATCAGAGTATTTCTGACCTCCATAAAATGAGTTTGGGAGTATTCCCTCCTCTTTGAATTTTTGGAAGAGCCTGAAAAGGATTAGTGTTCTTCTTTAAATGTTTGGTAGAATTCACCAGTGAAGCCCCTGGTCTCTGACTTTTCCTTGTTTGGAGGTTTCTGATTACTGATTCATTCTTACTCATTATTGGTCTGTTCTGATTTCCTATGTCTTCATGATTAAGTCTTGGTAGGTTGTTGGTTTCTAGAAATTTATCCATTTTACTGAGTTATCTAATTTGTTGGCATATAATTGTTTCTAATAGTCTTTTATGATCTTTTGTATTCTAAAGAACATATTTTTTTAAAAGCTCCATAGCACCATAAATTATTTTAATGCAACATAAATTTTAAGATCAAATTAAAACATGAATATAATGAATCTTAAGATCAGAGATTTTACCCAGTTTGATAGTGCTGTTTCCTGACTCGTAACACTGACACAGGACAAAGACTAGAGAAAAATAAAATAAATCAAAGATAATGATATTATAGTAATAGAGATACCAATAGATTAAAATGTAAGATTATTAAGAAATTACTATGTGCCAGGTGCTTTTTAAGTGCCTTACATATTTCTTCATCTGATACCAACACAACGAAAGGAGTTATTTTTGTGCTCATTTGTCTGCATTTCTCGGAGGAAGAGACTGATGCCTGAAGAAGTTAAATAACTTGGCTAAGTCACACAAATAGAAAATTGAGAAGCTGGAATTTGAATCTAAGCATCCTGACTCTAGCGCCTTCACTCTTCAGCACTGTGTTCTATTACCTTCTGTGCCAGGTGTGGAGGACAGACAGTCTCATGAAGGTTAAATGGTATCTTAGAAGTTAAGAACCCAATGAATGGGGCAGAAAAAGTATTAGTCAAAAATATAGCAAAGCAAGAAAAAAAAAATATATATATATAGCAAAGCAATGTTCCCTAAAATTAAGAGATGAAACTGCAGCTTGAAAAGGCACTCTGTGTTCCAGAGAAATGTACTCAAACCTGTAGATGCCAAGAGTATTAAGCCTTAAACATAAAAATATTGTTCCTTACAGATTTTTTTTCCTCTTAGAGTGCCTTTTAGGAAATAATATCTCCTGTAGTGAAGAAACACTTATGTAATGTTCAGAATTCTGCCAGCTTGATTTTAGTTTCTTTGTGTTTTTTTTCACTTCTCTTTGGTTCAGCAATTAAAACTGTTGCTTTTAATTACCAAGTATCATTTATATTATAAAACTATTTCTATCTTTCTCTGTCTCCTACATATATATGTGTAGGAAAATTATGGTTATCCAGTGTTAATAAAGATTATTTCTGAGTGGTGGATTTGGATATTTTACTTTTTTCTTTATAAAGAGCATGAATAATTTTTACAAGAATAATAACATTTCTAACATGAAAAATATACATAATTATTCATTTAAAATACTTTTAATTACAAAGAACAACATTTCCTCTTTGTTACATATGTATTTAGGGCTTTGTCTTAGAAAGGATTAACGGAAGGTCAAGAAATGGGATATTTTTATATATGTAAACTATTCCTGGTAACTCAGAGCAATTAAAGCAAGTATCTTTATGTTCTTAGAATATTAGTTTACCTTTCAATCTTTGTAGCTCTAATCTATTCAACTTCATTTAATTTTTTCTTTTAAGTCTGAGTATCTTGTAGCAGTTAAGTGTTATCATTATGAATTCAAGTTCTCAACTATAATATACTCCATGTAAAACTATTAAGTATTTATCTAACTTTGCCCAGCTTCCAGAACATTCTTTGGATGTAATGAAAAGCAAAATGTCGTTACTTTCTCTTTCTATATATAGATATTTTCTTTCTTTTTTAGCTAATTTTTTTAAGGAGAAACAACGAGTTCTTTGTTGGTGATGACTTGGTACTTGTAAAATAGATAGTTTATAATCTGTTTTCTCCTCTGTCAAATCACTCAGGTTTGTGTAGCCAATAGTAAATCTTAGCTTGGTGTGAATTGGGCTTGGGCCCACTTTTTAAAATACCAATACCTGGTCCCACTCCCAGAAGTTCTGATTTGATTGGTCTGGGTACATCCTGGGCATCAGGATTATTTTTCTAAGAACTGTGCATTTTATTGTATGCATAATATATCTCAATTTTTAAAAAAAATTAGCTAAATTCTTAAAAATGAAAAACCTAGGATATTAACAAGATAGGTTCCATTTCATTATTTTTCAATAATACATTTATTTTTTGGTCCTGCTAGAAAATTATACAATAATCCAGTGACTTGTTATTAATCTATTAAAAATAGCGAAGGATAATTTTTTTAAAATTATATTTCTGCTGAGCATCAAAGCTGATCTTGTGCTCAGTGGAAAAAAATGTAGGATGGAAGTTATTGTTTTGTCTCAATATGCTTAACTTTATGCTCATTTATTTATGAGCTGTATGTATGCATTATGATAAAAATGTTAGGTTAAAATACTAAATAATATTTATTAAAAGAACGTTGAATGAGTAAAGTCAATTCTGTATTCTTGTTTTGTTTTTTTTTAATTAATTAATTAATTAATTTTGGCTGTGTTGGGTCCTCGTTTCTGTGCGAGGGCTTTCTCTAGTTGCGGCGAGCGGAGGCCACTCTTCATCGCGGTGCGCGGGCCTCTCACTGTCGTGGCCTCTCTTGTTGCGGAGCACAGGCTCGGGATGTGCAGGCTCAGCGGCCATGGCTCACGGGCCCAGTTGCTCCGCGGCATATGGGATCTTCCCAGACCAGGGCTCGAACCCGTGTCCCCTGCATTGGCAGGCAGATTCTCAACGACTGTGCCACCAGGGAAGCCCTGTAGTCTTGTTTTTTAAGAGACTATTAAAATTGCAGTTCAGCCAACAAGTCATTCTTTTAACAGATGTTTACTGAGCTCTTCCTCCTCAGCAGGTATATTGGGGTGCAGCATTGATGAATAGGAGAATGCCTCTGTTGCATGGAGCTTACTTTCCAGCAGGAGAGAAAGCCAACCAATTAATTGTGCTGTTTGAGGTAGCTGGAAACACAAATGGAATTGAAATTATTGATGTTGTTTAAATGTAACCAAAGATTACATGGTGGTCTAAGGAAAAGCAGATTTAAAATCAAACACCACCACCACCACCTTTGTTTTGGATGATGTCCTGTGTTAAAATGCTTTATTTTGTAAGCTGTTTCTTTGAAAGGTCCAGTTACAGTTGTATTAAAGATAGTGTCATTATAGGGACTTCCACACTAGTTTACAAAACAGAAACAGACTCACAGACATAGAAAACAAACTTATGGCTACCAAAGCAGTAAGGGGGTGGGGGAGGGATAAATTTGGAGTTTAGGATTAGCAGATACAAACTACTGAATATAAAATATATATATATATCTTAATCACTTTGCTGTACACCAGAAACTAACACAACATTGTAAATCAATACTATACTTGAAAAACAAAGAACCACAATAATTATTTCCTAAACCATTTTCTGGTTCTAGAAATTTGGTTGTCTATCTTGGAACAACTAAATATTCTAACTTGGTGATCACTTAGATTTAAGCTTGTGATTATTTAAGAACAAAAATGTTAAGGAAGGAAGGGTTTCTATAGACGTACCTTTCTATATTTTATTTTCCATACATATTGTCAGGAAAACTTGTTAGACTTAGACATGGGCCAAAGAGATTCCTGGGTGTCCTTTCAGAGGACTGCTGGATATTATCCAGTGGATCTTTGGGGAAATGTCTGATTCTATAGGTATATGCCCCTCTGATTGTCTTTCTCCTAAGTAGAGCGATTTATAGCTCTGTAGGGGTAAAATATTAAGTTGTAGGAAACTGAGAGTAATGCAAATTATTCTTGTCAAGGGTGATTTATACCCTGCAGAAAAGATGACTCCAAGCTTTACATTTGATTACCTTATGAGATATTAAACTGCTTTGCAGTTATTAGCAAATGTGTTTCAGCATTTCTAATTGCCTATACTATACACATATGTCTGATCTTCAAATTCTCTTTAAACAGGTTCTAACGCCTTACTCAATTCCTCACTAATTTATTAATTAAATAAAATCTTTGACATATGCTCATTTCATATTTGTATGAGAGTCATGACTTACTATTTGAAAATTGTACTTAAGCAATATGAATACTGACCTAAAGAACATCTGAATTTTGGGACGATGGAGATTATTTTTTTATTTTGTTTAGTTTTGTTTTTAATAACAAGCAAAACATAAAGGGCTATTTCAGAAAAGTTTGCTTTCATGTACTAAACGTAAAATTTAAAGGATTTATTTTGTGTGTATTTACATTTAAATTTGTTTAAATCACTCAATTTTTTTCTCTGTTTGAAAGACAAATCAGTGAGATCTTTTGCCAACAGTATGGAGCACATAGAGAAAATAGGCAAGAAACAATCAATAGACACTTGATAACATGAAGGGTACATTCCTTATGATTCTACCTAAATAAAGTAATCATACTTGAATAAAAGTATCGACCCTGAAATAAAATTTACAATTCCTTATCACTGTTATGCAATATTAAAAGCACTTCCAACTTATTATTTTATTTATCACCTTAACAGCATCAGAGGCAGAGGGATAATGTTATCAAATTCTATATTTTAAAAAGCACCAAGAGGTTAAATGGCTTTTGTTCCCATAATTAAACAATGAAGAGCTTGCAATACGATGAACAGATCTCAGGTCTTCTGTTACATGGTCGGATTGTGCATATCTCTTTTTACTACAATATATGCTGAAATTATGGATGAAATATCACTCCCTGCCTTTTTTGGTTTTGTTCAATGAGTGCAAGTTACTTGGCTCAAGTGGGTGAGAGGATTCTTTTTCCCTAAATAATGCAGGAGTTCCTAGTGACACAGAAAGGAACAAGGAGCTTTTGTTTTACCAGCAAAGCTTATGCAGAATTTGGCTATTTTGTAATTTAAACAAATTGCAAAATAGCAGCTTTGGTTTTAATGTGTTCCTCTTTTTGTGCACTTAAGAGCTTTCAGGATCAAATTCAATTTTTAATCTTTTTAAATTAAAGAGTGAAGTAAAAAGCAGGGCATTCCCAACAGTTTTGTGAAGAGAAGCTTTTTCTTTTTAAATTTTATTCCACAAAGCCTTGAGATCTTGGGGTGGGGGGACAAGTGAAGGTAAATAAATAATAAAATCTAATAGTTTCTTCCTTCTGAAGAAACTTCTGAGAATCCGAGCAGATTTCAGAGAAAAGCAGATTTCATTTATTATTTTATCAATTCAATAAATGTATATTTTCTGAATACTTCTGTGTCAGCCACTGTGATAAGTGCTGGTGGTAGGAAGTACAATATGGAATAAGATTTGCTTCTTGAATGTAAGGGAATTCTAGCGAAAACAGAACAAACAGCAAATATGAAAGAGGAGACGGTAGCTTGAAAAATACTACAACTGGGGTATGTATAGAGCATATGGAACACAAGAGCAGAGAACCAATCCAAGTACTGCTGGGCCAGAAAGATGATGGCTAAGAGGCAAGGAATTTGTTAATAAATGACTTCATTTTATTTATCCTGTTTCCTCATCTTTAAATTGTCCACTAATACTCCCTCATCAGTCTCTGTGCAAACAAAAAATTATGTATATCGCTAAGCACATAGAAGTGCTTAATAAATGATAGCCATCATTATTACTCTTATTATGACTAATAAAAATGGAGTTTGAAGGATGAATAGCAATATCCTTTGGTAAATGAAAAAGGGCAAGAAGAGATTTCACATGTAAAGACCCAAAAGCAAGAGCAAACTTACTGAAAGTTCTTCATCATGACTGGATCTAGAGTGGATGAAAGAGATGCCAGAGATGAGCTTGAACATCAGGAACAATCCAGATCATATAGGGCCTTGCAAACCACCTTAGGAATTTGGAATTTATCCTAAAGTCCGTGAGGAGCCATTAAAGGATTTCAAACAGGGATGTGATATGTCCTGGTTTCCATCTTACAAAAATCAATTTGACTATAGTTTGGAGAATGTGTTAGAACAGGGCAAGTTTGAAGGAGGCAGGGAAACAATTACAGAAATATATATGAAAGATGATCCTGTCTTGAACTTGCGTGGAGACACTGAAAATGCAAAGAAGTAGATAGATTCGCAAGTTATTTAGCAGATGGAATCCACTATTTTGGGACTAGAAATGAAAGACAGGAGGGTGGGGGGGATTCAAAGAAAAAGTGTCTTCCTTAGGAAAATGGGTGGCCAGTGGTGTATTCACTAGCCTTGGGATGCAGGAAATGAAGAAGAAAAAGAAATGTAGGAGGAGTAAGAGATTTTAGGGGGATTTAATAAGTTCAGGTTTGGACATGTTGGGCTCTGAGATGACCGGTGAAGGTTTTGCATTGGTGGACGGGTCTATGGTCTGAAGCTTAGAGGAGATATCAAGGTTGGGAATATAGATTTGATAGTTGTCACTGTATCAATAATATATCTGTGTCTATATATAAAATGTCTAAAAATCCATGGACCATGTCACATATTCCTGGAAAGATGTCTCATTTGTAGAAACATAATCCAAACGGGAACTCCAGTTTGTACTTGTGTCTGTGTCTGTCTCAGATATTCAAGTGGGTCCAAAAACCAAGTCCTCAGTAACTTCTATTGAAATTTTTTGGCTTGGTTTGCTCTCTAGAAAATCTTGAGAGTCACCTATTCTCTCACTTTACAAGAAGCTACCTTTTAATCGTGTCACCCACACTGTACCATCCCCTTTGTTTTCACTGAATGCCTTGCTTTGGATTTGTCACATCCCTCCAACCACATCTTGCTTCCTTAGAAAGGCAGTTCTTCCTTTCCGATTGCTTTTCGTATGCAGTATGGACATGTATCAGGCACAGATTTCCGGTCTACTCACATATCCCAATATACCACTAATAAATGTCCTTAGGCAGTAAGCATTTATTCTCCTTCCTGATACACAAAGGTAGATTAAAAATGAAAACCCCAACCATAAATAAAACTAATGTTTGCATTTGATTACTTTGGGGGTGTTTTATGGAGAAGATTTTCTTTTGAGCCTTGGAATGAAATTCAAGTGGCAATAGCCATCTTCTTGAACCCCAAGAATTGGGAATTGTACTGAACGGAAGCCTGTTTCAGTTTCCTGACCACAGAGCAATGTTGACTTCAGTGAGTCACGAGCATTCTATAAAAGTAGCTGAGAATGCAGAGAACATGTTACTCTGCTAGTGAGTGTGAGATAAAATTTACTCTGTAGCCATCATCCAAGTTTCTGGATTTGGGTTCATTAAGTAAATTATGCAAATATAAACCCCAAAATTAAATACACAAATATTAATATCTTCACTTACTCTTATTTTGCGGGGAAAACATTTTCATTTTTCCTATTTTTAAATCAGTATTTTTATTATGCAACTATGACTTCTTTTAAAATCTCATATACCCGTAACCTCATACTTTTGTTATAAGATATAGCTTATAACCATATATTTGATCATCTGAATCCTCTTTCATTACTGACGGGGCTGTTTTAAGAACTTTCCTGTGTATTTGGTATCCTAAATGTCAAAGAAACTTCAAATTCACCTTACTATACACTACTTAGGAATTAATTTCTAAGGCAGTTAGTTGGCCACTTGGGTTGAGGTATTTTAGGATCTTTAGTTGTGGCTACCTTTATCTTTGTCAGGTCGGCAGAAGAACAACAAAGAATGTTATCTTTGTAGAAATCTGTCATATGCTTCTGGTATCTATCCAACTTATTCTATGTAAATTTCTCTTGATGATATCCTAGGGATATGGGCTACAATATCTGAATTTCCAATGTGAAGTGAAGGTGTGGGGATAGATATTGGAGTGATCACAAACTGGGTTTTACACTCTTGGAGGCCACTGTGGTTACAGATCATAACAGCCCCAAGGTCAGAGATAAGCACAGATGAAATTTAAAGCTCTGGGTAAAAAGTTCTAGATGTATCTATAACTTTTGTTTCTGGGTTGTGGTCATTAAGCAGAATTTAAATACATGAGTACATTTGAGTCAGTATGTGGAATTTCTTTCTTTTGTAGATTAACAACGTTGTGATAGTTTCAGGTGCACAGCAGAGAGACTCAGCCATACATATGCATGTATCCATTCTCCCCCAAACTCCCCTCCCATCCAGGCTGCCACATAACATTGAGCAGAGTTCCCTGTGCTATACAGTATTATGTGGAATTCCACTCATTTATTCTCAGTGATCCATTCATTTTTGCTGAATACCATCTTGTGTGAGGTGTGTAATTGCTATAAGACAAGTGTTCCACTGCCTTTCCAGGGGGAAATTTGTGGTGTCTTTTATTCTCTCTTGTATTTAAGCAACAAAATTCGTTTGTTGCAAGACTTGACAATTTTCAACCTTGAGTGATTAATAAACCACCTAAAAATAACCAGTTTGTAAGCAAAAAAGGGGATTAACCTTTACAGGTAACATTCTCATTTTCAATTAGGGACATTAACTTTTCATTTTTTTTAGTTTTTGGAATTTTTTCTCCACTCAAACAGTGTCTCCAAATCCCTGATAATGTTTTTTATTGGTGATAAAAATGAAACTTATTTCACCTGAGACACTAGTTGACTGTTGGTGTAGTCAGAATTGTCAGGGAATGAACAATCACATGTCCACTCTTACTGCTTCATACATCACACTTCTGTTCACCAAATTGTGCAAATATAGTCTATTCATTAGACTAAGTCAAGTAGGAATTTGATAGTCTGTAATGAAAAAAAATTTCTAAGGAAGAAAAATAATCACCAAGAAAGGAACAAGATTTTGGGACTCTTTACTTCTCCTAGGCATTTGGGTTGCAGAAAGAATGAGAAGGTATCTGTGCAACAGAGGAAGAATAATTAAATCACCTCTGCTCATTTTCTTAGCACATCTGGTGGTAAGTGAAGAAGAGGGTGTCAGTGGTGTTCCTTTCTTTTGGTTAAGACCAGTTTGTGTACTGAGATTCCTGGGTGGATAAGAAACAAACATAGGACAAGACCTTGGAAATGTCAGCTTTTATCCTGAAAATGTCATTTTTTTCTGTAGGAGATATTCTTTGGGGAGCCCAGAGAATCGTATTTGTCCCAGGTAGCAATGAGGCTTCCTACAAATTTCTTCCTTTTAATTTGTCTCATTCTGTAAGGTAACTATTACTTAGCTTCTGGAAATGAGAAAAAGCTTGCTCAGTTAGTAAATAAAAATAATATTTTTTCCAGTTCTGTTCACCTGAGTATCTTTTCTGGCAGTATGTTGGAATAAAAAATACTCATACTCTCAATACATGGTCCCTGATCAAGACCAAAGCAAGACAGAATAGGCAGGATGTTATTGATATTTATATCTTATTTTATGGAACTTACTGTGACCCAGGTCCTTGTGTATGAGGTATGCTAAATATGTACTTTCAGATGATGAAATGTGTACAGGGACTTTTCTCACTGTGCCTTCGGAGGCTAAAAATACACCCTTCCTGATGGGATTAAGTAAAGTCCATTAAAACATTCCACACAGGGTTTTCTTTGGAATTAAAATTCCCAAAGAGAGATTCTGTGGTTTAATCTCTCACTGGTAGGAAAACTGACTAAATTGATTTCATTTTGTATGAAATTTCTCTTGGTGACAAATGAATGATGGAAGTGAGGCCACAGGATCTTTAATCTTAAAAGAACAGATGATTTTCGACTTTTTGATTACTTTTGGTATAATCATTGATAAATGCTTGATTAACTCACGTTGCATTATTCATTAAAACAAAGTCCTCAGCAAGCTAAGAACCTAGGAACTACTTTGAGAAATCAAAGTCTCCAGAATTTTCTTGTGCTCCTTCCTTCTAGCTCTGTTGTCTTCCCAAATGAAAAATACCTAAAAATGACATGACATGGCTAATTTCTAGTCATCCATCAATAAGTATTGTTCATCTTACCACCTAAACACTGAAAACGTGATTAAAGACCAAAAATGATAATTTTTGCAGAAATTTGATTTTCATTTTCTAGTACCCATGAATTGGGGAAAAACACAAAAATTACTTAAAGCACAATGACCAGAACATTAATAAGCCATATATTCTGGAAAAGCACAACAGCATTAAGAACAGAGATAAATTTCTTCCTGAGGGATAAACTGTATACCATATTAAATGACAACCTCAGTAACACCTTAGAATAAATGAAATAATGACCTGCATAGAGCTTTTCTTATCAGGTCCCATAATGTGGCATCATTCAAAACAGTGTTCAGTGAAAGCATTTTGCTGTTTGGGAGGACAGGGCAGAAGATGGGGTGGGGGGTAGTCTCTGGTACTGTGATCTCTCAAGGATGGACATTGGTCTGTGGATGAGTCAGGCTCATGAATCCTATTTCTCTTAACAGTATTTCTGATAAGACCTGGGCCAGAGAAGCTCTAAGATCATACCCTCTAAATTAACAAATATCCTGAGTACAGCTGACTCAGTGTTGCCAGTTAAGGGAAAGCTATAAACTTTTGCAGTCACGGTTGTTCTCCATGGTGTAAGCGTTACTAGAAAGCTGAAGCCTTTCTTCTTGGGCACAAGCTGAGAGTTATTTATCTACAACAGCAAGATACTCCTCAAGAGATCATTTTGGATGTATTCTAATAACGTATTTTCAAAGGAGTGCTCATGGTCTGAAGTTTTTATGCTACAATCTGGCTATAATTATTTTAGCCTGGAATATTTAAAAATGCATATAACTTAATGGGCATATTTACTACGATTTTCTGTTTAGTAAGATGTCCATAGAATATTTCATGCCTAACTATGTAATTTATCCTCTAATTTCCAAGATAAACAGGTTATGTTGTATAAATTTCAACTGCAGTTACTAAATGTTATTTATTTTAGACTTATTAGCCATAGAGCAAATAGTTAAAAATGAAGATAGCAGCTGGGAGGGAATCATCCAGAAGTTTTTTTTATGAAAAATTTTCTGTAACCCTTCTTTTTAAATTTTATTATTGAAATCATTTATATTCTTGGTAGATAAAAATATGAGTAAAAATAAAATATTTTTATTTTATTCATATCAACCATAGAAAACCACATATTTTTGTCTGTTTCCTTCTAGGCATTTGGTATATATATATATAATTTATACTCCACAGCTCATTTCTGTTCACAGAGTCAAATGCTGGAGAAAAGAAAAAAAATGTGTCAACTAGCTTTTTATGTTGCAGATTTTCCATGACTTGTTAAAAATATAACATACTTTAATAGAAGAAATACGGTAACTGTAATTTGCCAGGTCCCAAGGCAGACCAGTAATTGGAGAAGCTTCAGCTTTTCAATTTTTCAAGGAGAGAACAGCATATATTTAATATTACAGGTCTGGTAAGCTAATGTTCTTATAATTATGAGAAATGAAATGAACCCATTTGGAAAACGTAGATAAACTATACTCTTTGTCTACGCAGATCAGAGACATCTGTAGAAATAAATGTTCGCAAGTTAACAGTGTTGGGGACAACTATTCAGTGGTCCTTGAATAATTTTGGGGTAGGAAATATCTCCCATGTATAAACAGATTGCTATTTCTTCCAATTTTCCCTGAATAATGACTGCATTTTAACATTCCAGGGATTTAAAATTATGGATATAATAAAGCATTCATTATGTAAAATGATGTGTTTAAAACATATGTAAAAATAAGTAGATTGAACATGGCTACACACTCTGCTACTTCATCCAATGAAAGGTTGAATTTGGGCTGAATCTATTGCTTCACTAATAGAGTACAAAAAAAAATGTAAGAGAAGCAGCATTCTGGGACTTCTGAGGCTAGAAAAAGTCTTGCAGCTTTTGCCTTGGTCTTGTGGAACACTTATTCTGGGGGACGCCAACCCCTTTGTAAGAAGTGCAACCCAAAGACTCCATGTTGGGAGGAAGCCCAAGCTAGCGACATGAAGAGAACCAGATGCGTGACTAGCCTCCAGCTGTTCATCTGTCTCAGCCCAGGTACCAGATGTGAGTAAAGAAGCCTCCCGATGATGTGGCTTCAGCCTCAGCTGGTATAAGGCTGCAACTTTATGAGGGACACACCCCCCCCCCCCCCCC
>NW_006799025.1:266413-270928 GCF_000442215.2 Lipotes vexillifer | reverse complement strand
TGAGTCGGCCTGGGCGGGCGGGGGGGCGGGGTCGTGCAGCAGCCTCTCAAATCGAAAGACCTGAGCTAGGCAGGTCTGTGGTTTAGTATTTCTCCGGCACCTGGCCTCCTCTCTCCTCCCGAGCCCGCCACACACACACACACACACAGACACGCACACGCACACGCACACCCGCCACTAGACACTTCCCGCCCCTGGACCACCTCCGTGTTCCTTGGATGAGCCGCACCTCTTCCACAAGCAGGGCCTCGGCACGTGCTGTTGCTTCTGCTTTGCGTTCCCCTTGCCACATCCTCAGCCTTTTCATTTCTTAGACCTTAGCTTCAGCTCCCTTAATCGGACCTAACTTCTGTTGGGCGCCCTCTGTCCTGCCGATAATGTAAAGAGTGCTCCCCCGGGCTTTGGTTCAGTCCTTGCAACAACCCTGAGGCGCCTGGCACCGTGCTCCTAACAGAGGCTTCCCACCCAAAACCGGGTGACCTGTGGAGACAGAACTCAAACCCAGACTCTGTGCCCTCCCCCAGCCCCCACCACCTGCACCCCACCACCCTGCACCCCACCTCCCTGCCCCCACCTCCCTGCCCTCCAGCTCCTAACAAAGAGTCTCCCATAACAAGCAGGATCTCCCAGTCGTCTCAACGTCTGTCTTCCCGACCAGACTGGGAGCTCGGTGCAGGCAGGGTCCTGTGTCAGGACCCGGTGCTGCCCTAACTGAGCGGAATGGACAAGCGAGCAGATGGATGAATGGGTTGATGGCAGCCAACCTGGGGTTGCTCTGTCCCGTGGCAGCATCTAACATCAGTCCAGTTTTGCTCACAAGGAGAACAGGGCCAGGTGACACAGGCCAGGCCAGCAGGCGGGCGAGGACCCACCTCCCTGTTGCGGAGAGCTTGTGGAGCTCTGCGGGCAGAGAGCGACCGGCGGGTGTCTTGTCATAAAGGGTCTTGAGCTGTGCAAGTTCGGACTTCATCCTGAGGATGGGGAGACCCTAGAAGGGCCAAAGGATGCTGTGCTGTGTTTTAGAAGCACTGCTGCGAGAGGGCTGGGCTGCGGAAATGGCGGCATGTGGGGGGTCTCGTGCAGGTGGACAGTCCTGCCCCCATCACGGTGTTCATCTCGGGTTTCCCTCCCCCCCCCCCCCCCCCCCCCCCCCCCCCCCCCCCCCCCCCCCCCACCGAGCACATCAACCTGCAAAACCATGAGTGATAAAGAATGAGGCTACTACATTTTGGAGTAGCTCTTTACACAGTCGTAAGTAGGTAGTTGGAACACCCAGGTTATGATTGAAAAGAACCAGCCCAGAGTCAACTTACCAGTTTTGTAGCAGGAACATAAAGCAGCCTTTAAATATATGCTTTTGGTGAAGTGGAAGATTTCTGGAGTGGGATCAGGAGACCCAGCATCTAGCCCTGGCTCTACAACTGCGAGACGTTTGCATTTGGACAGGTCAGTTAGCCTCTCTGGGTCTTGTTTTCATCATCTGTAAAATGAAGCAGTGAAACAAAATTATTTTTAAAATATTGTGGATATCTAAAATGCTATGAGTTAATAACTTGGAATCAGTAACTAGCAGTTCCTGGTTGCCTCCACTTCCTAATTCCCATAGGTTCTTAAGTTCTATCATGAGCAAGGGGGTAGGAAGTAAGGAAATTATGAGCCCCACTGAAAATGACTTGACTGTTTCACATAATCCCTCTGAGATTTTTTTGGCTATGTCACGATAGCAACCATATGGTGGGAAGATATTTTGCTGAATCATAATGCCTTAGTATCAGGAAAACTGAATTCATGCAGGATGAGCAAACCTATGTGTCAAAAATTTTTCCAGAATGAAGCTGTGATGAAAGTCTTTGCTACAAAGGACTCAGATACCAAATGTACTTTCTCTCAAAAGTCTAAATGTTTCATAGACAACTTTCTAAAAAAAGTAAAGCACAAAACCCACGATTGACTCAAATCTTCATTTGCTCAAGGGAGCTTGAAATTCCCTGTTGCCTAATGCCTCATGAATTAAGAACCATCTAAACCTCAACCTCTGAGGAACTGAGGTTTGTTTCATGAACAGATCTTTAATGGGGACTTAAAATCACTGAATGTGACTGGGTGAATGTGTTAAGACCCATGTTTTCCTTTTCAATTGTTTATAATCCCTCAGGAGAGACATGTATAAAAAAGCATAAGTAATAGTAATAAAGGAAAGTACGGTGGAAGATGCCGATAATGGTTAGTTATAAAAATAACCACCTTCAGGGTTTCAGACTGAGATTCTGTGTGGACCATTTTTAACTTTTATTCCAGCAGCATGTTTGATGGTATAATCCTACCTGAGTCTAGAGGAAGGGGACAGGTAAACTGGAGGAAAGAGAGACAATATGGGAGACCCTTTCCTGATATGGTTTTACCTGCTTAGAAGAGGCGGGAGCAAAATTACACACACACACACACACACACACACACACATACACACAAATACATGCATTCTAAATCTTTTTCTTCCTATTTGAAATGCTGAATTGGTTATTATTTCAGAATTCTGTCCCCAGTCTTACTCCCATTACTGTTTCTCTGGCATGGATGGAGTGGGAGTAGCGGAGTCTTCCGCTCTGGCCCAAATGATATTAATATAAAATGCATTTGCTCCTTATATCATCATGGAATGACAGATGAGACCAGCCTGGGTATTTGGAACAGAATTTTCAGCCTTCTCAGCTTGGGTTGAATTTGGGGCCAGCTCTACCTGAACATGTCTGGAAAGTGAGGATATTCAGTCTATAGGAAGCCTAATTTGCATGAGGATCAGGTTGCAGGTGATGACTAAATTAGGGTGTTCCAGGAATAGCTTTTTTATTTTGGGATGAATCACTCTTTAAGCAAAATGCATGTGCTACACACCTGTGAGGTGTTGCTAAATGATAGCTGAGGAGGTATGTGTAGGTTGAATGTTTCATATTTCAGCACTGCCTAATTTGTACTGGAGCTCTAGCCATACGAAGTATTTAGTTTTACTCTTTATGCTACAGCCCTATATACTAATTACTTATCCTTTCTGCCTATACATAATTAATTCTTTGCTTATACTTTTTATCTATGCTTTTTACGTATAATATTCCAACTTTCCCACCTCATTCACCTCCCCCTAATATTTCCACTGCTCATCCTTCAAGAAACAGGTCAAGTATCACCTCCCCCAGCAAACTTTTACAACCTCATTAGTCTGGACAAGACTCTCTCTAGCACTCTGCAAGCCTCTTTCATATTCTTTGCTAAGCTGTTTGATGATGGTTTCTATATGCCACTAACTCTGAACTCCTTGAGAGCAAGAACCATGTTTTTACATCTGTGTACTCAATGTCTAATTCAGCTTTCTGAATAAATAAATGACTGAGTGCTACACCTAAAGAAAAGTGGAAGGGAATCTTCAGGGTGGGCAAAGTTAGAGGTAATTCAACATGTCTGTATTAAGTTCCTATTGCTGTTATAACAAGTTGCCACAAATTTAGTGGCTTAAAACAACACAAATTTATTACCTTACAGTTCTGGAGGTTAGAAGTCCTAAAATCAAGTGTTGGCAGGGCTGCATTTCTTATAGAAGCTCAAGGAAAGAATCTTTTTCCTTGTCTCTTCCAGATTCTTAGAGGCTGCCTGCCTTCCTTGGCTTGTGGCCCCTTCTTCCATCTTCAAAGTCAGCAGTGTAGCATCGTCAAATCTCTCTGATTCTGAACTCCTTCTGCCACATATAAGGACCTTTGTGACTATATTGGAGCCACCTAGATAATCCAAGATAATCTTCCCATTTCAAAATCCTTAATCCCATCTGCAAACTCCCTTTTGTCATCTAAAGAAACATATCCACAGGTTTTGGGGATTAGCACATGGACATCTTTTGGGGGTTATTATTTCGCCTACCACAGAGTCTATTTGGGATGCCCATTAGCAAATGTGGTCTAGTGAAAAGTGCCCTGTTTAAGACTGGAAGGGGGAGGCTCATGACCTGACAATATAAAGCTGCATCTTGCACCTCTACCCTTAGATGTTTGCCTTCTTGGTTTTATTTAGAGAAAAACATAGTAATTTATAGATATATTGGAAGAATTTATAACATAATGATCCCTGCCCTCACATTGAGGAAGCTTTCTTCTAATGTACTAAGTATGATTTTCTAGCCAAATGATAAGAGTAACAACAGTATCATTGTTACTTCTCTCCTTGAAAGTAAGAATCATTGCTTCACCAATAATCTTATATATCCGAGAACAGTGGCTCTCAACTGCACATTTATATCACCAGGTATGCTTTCTAAAAATACCAATACCTTGGGTTACTCCCCCCTCCAAAGATTCTGATTTAATTGGTCTGGAGTGGAGTCCTGATATTACTCTTTGAAAATCTTTCCAGGTGATTTTAATATTCCAGCCGATTCCATTGGCATGCACAAATCATAAATGGTGCATTATAAGTTATTAAGCTGGTAGTTATTCTGGTGTCAATTGAAAGGACTAAGAACTGTACAAACTG
>NW_006799025.1:251084-266403 GCF_000442215.2 Lipotes vexillifer | reverse complement strand
TCAGCAGGACAAAACCATATTAAATTCTTCTAGACATTTTTCTCATATTTCAAAAAGTAGCCATAGTTAGAAATTTGAGATGATATGCATTTACCTGTAAGTTAATAATCTCATTTCACTTGTGATATAGACACCAGAGATATATTTCAGGAGGAATGATTTAAATGTACTGAGGATATGGTGGGGACTGAGGCACATAAAGCAGGAAGAAATTTGCACTGATCTTAGTTTGTTCTGAAAGTGGATGAAAGGGAGGAAGAGCATCATTAATTGCTTCACAATGATTTTGTGCAAAAAGTAATGTAAGGGGCTTCCCTGGTGGCGCAGTGGTTGAGAGTCCACCTGCCGATGCAGGGGACACGGGTTCGTGCCCCGGTCCGGGAAGATCCCACATGCCGCGGAGTGGCTGGACCCATGAGCCATGGCCGCTGAGCCTGCGCGTCTGGAGCCTGTGCTCCGCACAGTGTATATATGCCTATGCCACTCTCTCACATTGTCCCAGCTTACCCTTCCCCCTGCCCATGTCCTTAAGTCTATTCTCTATGTCTGCATATAGCTGATTCATTTTGTTATACAGCAGAAACTAACACAACAATGTAATTACACTCCAATAAAGATGTTAAAAAAATAAAAAATAAATAAAAAGGTAATTAGGAAAAAAAAGATGTAGCACATATATACAATGGAATATTACTCAACCATAAAAAGAAACGAAATTGAGTTATTTGTAGTGAGGTGGATGGACCTAGAGTCTGTCACACAAAGTGAGGTAAGTCAGAAAGAGAAAAACAAATACCATATGCTAACACATATATATGGAATCTAAAAAAAAAAAAATGGTTCTGATGAACCTAGAGGCAGGACAAGAATAAAGACACAGATGTAGAGAATGGACTTGAGGACACAGGGAGGGGGAAGGGTAGGCTGGATCAAAGTGAGAGTAGTGCTGACATACATACACTACCAAATGTAAAATAGATAGCTAGTGGGAAGCAGCCGCATAGCACAGGGAGATCAGCTCGGTGCTTTGTGACCACCTAGAGGGGTGGGATAGGGAGGGTGGGAGGGAGATGCAAGAGGGAGGAGATATGGGGCTATATGTACACATATAGCTGATGCACTTTGTTATATAGCAGAAGCTAACACAACATTTTAAAGCAATTATACTCCAATAAAGGTGTTAAAAAAATTACCATTTGCCAAAAATGACACATTTACCTCCACATTTCAAATGGCATTACTCTCCTTTTTTCTCCTCTAATTGCATTAGCTAGTATCTCTAGTGCAGTAATAAATAAGGGTAAACACTGAAAAAAAAAAAAAAAAGCAATGTAAGGCAACAAGGACTGTTGGGCTTTGGATGCATTTGAGCAAACCAATGTGATTATAAATAAGAAGAAAGGCTCAGACTATTGTATGTAAGGAAAATGACAAGCTTTCCCAATGCATCACAGCTTTAGCAACGTGGATATAATTAGACTGTTCATTAAAAGTGCACTACAAGCCGCATTGCCTGTCGGAATGGTGGCCACTTCTTAAATCACAATCTCTAGCAATCTTATTATGCAGGGAGATACCATCTTCTAAACTAGTAGTCATAAGATCAATATATAAGTTGCAAGATATGTTTTATCCTCATCCTATGCACCTAAATCACTAGATTCTAAATAGAACACCTACAGATTTGATTATACATCAGCATGACTTAACTTTTTAATTTTGGTGATGATGTTTTAAATTCTTAATCCATGATTAGACAGTTAGACATCAGAGAGAGAAATCAAGAAATATTCTAGCTCTTAGTACTGACATTCATGCTGAATGTGACTGTTTTATGAGCTTGGATTTCTTTTTTGTCTGCGTATTAACAATTCAGGTAGTAACTCTTGGGACCCTTTTAAAAAATGGCAGGGAACTCCCCAGAAACTCATAGTACTGTGACAGTCATTTTCTGCATGCTATAATTTTTAATACACTTCAACCTATCCCTCTGAACTTTTCACTTAGGTGCCTGCTACAGGGCCCATGGCACAAGAATAGAAGAAGACCCACAGCAATAATTTGAGACAACAGAACCTTAACAGATACTGTGTCCTTGATTCATTAGAAATGGCATGTTCTATGTGCTAGAGGAACCATCTTTTTGAAGTTCAACACTTTAAAGAAAAAACATCTGATCAGGTTCTTGCCTATTTGGGTAAGTCCCTTGGCTTAAGGGCCATACAAAGCATCTTTGCTAACCTGGATTTTGACATTTAATATAAACAGTACCTCTGTGGGTTTTTCTATAAATGAATGAACAGATATCAGACACGTGCTATTTTCCACGTTTAGTTCTGCATTGACATTCAAGAACTTTTTTTTTCTTAAGAATCTGATGTATTTCAAATGATTCTCCACTTGTTTTTCACTCTTTCTGTATTCAGAAACTTTTTTTTTTTCCTCTCATTTCTCTCCAGGCAACAAAGCAGAAGTAGAGCATAATTATTACCCTACCTGTAGTTAAGTGAAAAATATAACTTGTGTCAGACACGAAAGCCCCACGCTACAGATAAGGTCTGTCATGTACATTCTCCCTCTATTTCCAGTTCATCAGACTTTGGTCTACAGTAAAATGGAAGAAATGCTTTTATTTTCCCACGATATCCACAATAGAGCTGAAGATGAAAAAGGAATTTGTCTTGAAGCTGCTTTTATCCCCTTGCTTAATTGTAAGCCATAGAAAAGGTGAAAGCACATGTCGGGGCGGGGGCGTGGGGTGGCGAGGGACCCTTTCCATTTCTCTAATGCACTACAATTTCGAGACACTAACATTTGCCACTGCAGGCTCAGTGGTTTTATTGGGAAGAAGGGAAAAAGCGCTCTAATGGTGTCTCCCGGGCTTGACAGTAAAGCTTGTTGAAAAGACAATGCCCTGTCTTCCAAATGAGGAATGAGCCTTTTTATTCTGTTTATGAAGGGTATTTATGCTTCGTTATGAATACATGGCTATTTATGTGTGCCCTTTTACTGTAAAAGGCTTAAAGCTTTTCCACCAATAGCAAACGCAATTAAAGGCAAAAGGACACCACCTTGAACAAAAACAGGCAGGCGAACAGAAAAATAGGATTTCCCTAAATTGAGGGAAAAATGAAATGTGTGGAGGCAATTTCTGGAGCACTCCCCACCCACGGTATCACTGTAGGATTTACATCGTCTTCAATCCTCAAAATTTCTTACGGTTTTAAATTTTCTGCCTTAATTTTTTCCTCTGGGATCCTTGTCACATATTCTGGTGTTGGAAATTTAATGAATGAGGGTATTCTTCTTAAACGGAGCTGCTATACTTCTGTGTCTACTGAGACAAATCCAACTATGTACTTAAATACTAAGTTCTGATGCTTATGTGTTTACAGAAGAGTGTTATTTTAGAATTGCAACAGACTTTTTGGAGATTGTTCTAGTCCATTGTTTTATACCTAAAAAATAAAAAATGGAGACCCTCTAGTGAGAATTTTTTAGTTATGCTTTTAACTTCTGAATGTGTTTTTGGCAACATAAACTGAGCTAGGTGATGGCCTTAAGTGGCTCCCAGGGGTTCTTTTGGCAGGACAGGCCTACTCTATAAGCAGAAGTGCATGTGTGTACTAAAAAAGCCTTGGTCTAAAGCACAGTAATGGGAACATGCATTTGTTGATTGAATTAATAAAATAAAATGTGACGCCTGATGGACTGCCTGAAACAGCTACCAAAGGAGAGATTCTGTTGTGAGTTAAGACTTTATATTTCCAAGCACTCCTCTGTAAGAGGTTAACACATAAAATTAACAGATAATGTGAGAGAGCATTATTCTGAGCTTGCTACTATCTGAGTCCACATGGTTAGAGTGGTGCTTCCCTAAAACTAAAGAGTGGTGTCCGTTCACATCAGAGTTGTTTTTTTTCATCAGTCCGGGGATAAATGAAGATTTAGTAAAATAGAAATAAATAATTTAAAAATATTTTAAATTCTCTCAGTTTAAAATATAGTCCTTTTTTTCTGAGATGAATTCCTTTCTCTTTTTCTTATTAAAATATCTAGTTTTAGGAAATAATCATGCTACAGTATGGTAGGTTTTTTTTCCTTCTGTCATCTTTATTTGGAAAAAAAATGGACAACCCTGTATTTAATTGGTCCCACAAAGCCAAAAATTTGCTAATTCTTGACTTCTATACACTGGGTGTCTTTTGACATGTTAAGGGCAGGAGCTGGTGGTAATTAGGAAAAGCCCCGTAGTCTGGCTGCTGGGGCTGAGAACGAGGTGCTTTCACTGCAGGGAAAAATAGTGGACCTCTGTGAGCTGCCACCCATCGGCTGTCCAGAGCACACACAATTCCCAGATAGTTCCTCTTCTGCTGTATCTTATGAAACATCCTTTATCTTGTATTCTTTTGGTTCCATTCTGGTGGTGCAGGTAAATGTCCAAGGGGTGACCCAATAGGTGATTTTATGCTGCTTGCCTGAACGAGATATCCTATGTCTGAATTTCTAATTTCAACTTCACTACTCAGTACCAGTTGTGAAATTGAATATAACTTCCTTAGCTTCTTTAAATCCCTGTTGCCTCTAATGTAAATAGAAATAATATTAATAAACACTTCATAGGATTATGGAGATGATTGAATAACATTATGTATGTGTTAGTGCCTGGCACATAGTAACCCCTTAACAAATGGTAACTTTCTCTCTATATAAATGTATATATATGACACTATATATGTGGTATATATATCGTATATATAATGTCATGTACATATATATAAAAGACACTATAAATAAGTATCATATATATGAGTATATATGTCATATATATAAAAGTCATATATACACACTATATACATACTATATATACTACTTACTATGTATGATACATATGATGTATATATATGTACACATACTATACGTATATATATATCTCCTCTATGTATATGTATGTATGTATATATACATACACATAAGTGCATATGTGTGTATATATACTGTGTATACACATATATGACATATTAAATGATTATACAATAAAATTAAATGGTAAGTTTTACAAGTTTAAAGAAAGGAGAGCTAATGGCCACACAAGTATATAGGTATTTAGGAAAAGCTTCATGAAAAGGTTCTTGCTAAGCGTTGAAGGGTGGAAATCGGGAGGAGGAATGAAGCAGATATTCAGAGACAGATGGGATATAGTAGAATGACGATGGGATCTGAAGTTGGAGGGCTTACACTTAATAAAATAAATGGTTGGCATTTATTCTCATTCTAAAAAATTGGCCCAACCTGAATAATGAACCACCTTTTCAAAACTAAGCTCTTCTCAATTATATTAGTAAAAAGTTTAAAAGGATAAACTGCCTTTATGCCACAGAGATTTTTTTCTGTCTCAAACATTAGAGTCCATAGACATTAGAATGAATCCAAAAGGCATGCTTTAAGCCTGTTTGATTAAAAGAACGAAAGTCATATTCTTTGAAGACTCGTGGTAGTTAGTAATATACAAATGCATCTGTTTTGCATTTCATTAACGGCATCAAAGGCACTTTTTCAGGATTTTCTGATTTTTGCCCTCAGCTTTTGAGATACGAAAAAGCATTTGGAAATGAGCCTTTATTTTAAGAATGCTTTAGACTGGTAAAGTGGTAGGATATATTTAAGGTGAAGAATTAGAGATGGATTAGATTTTGCTTGGGTGTTGCTAAGTCAAGCCCTTTTCTAGAGTCATTAAACTTGATTTTAACTCCATTGTACAGTGGGATCTTCTTAAATGTTTTCTTACTAACTGCATTTCCATGAGTTGTGTGGGTTATATTTCTAAAGAGATAAAAAATTAGGAAATGCATTCCCACCCAACCCTGGACACTCCTGTGTCTGCTTTAAATACTTGTCACTTTTAGAGTATATTTCTTTGCACAGGACTACCTACTAATGGTAGTTTGAGGACAGGAACCAACCACGGGGTTAGTTTACAGAAGTTGATGTTTTAATTGTTTTATTTCAAAATAAACAGCAGCTGTCTTATCTCTCATTCACTTATATGGAGTTAGTTATAGCTTCTCACCCATCCACTCAAAGTTCCTAAATGTGAATCTCCAGATATGACATAGTATGTCAACCCTCAATTGTATTTCTTACTACTGTCTTCTGGGCTTCTCTACTCATTATTCTATAATTATTCCAATGTTCATTTGTCTAAAACGGAAGTTTTACATTCCCCTTTCCAAAACAAACAACATCAGCAGCAACCAAACAACCCAACTCTGACTCTTCACCTTAATGATTATTCACTTTGTCAGTAGAAACATCTTTTTCACAGGCTAGAAGACTCGAATTCCTCTTTGCTACTCCCCTCTCCTCTGCAGTCCTTGGAAGTGTCTTTCAGATTTAGCCCATGCTTCCAACAGCTTTAATTAAGCCTCCCCTACCTTCAATCCATTAGACAAGGGTGAGGTGGATCTTTTGAAGGCATCTCTTCAGCCTGCTGTGCTTAAGCATTTAGTAACTCTGTTACTTAATCCATGGGCTCATATTCCTTTGTCTGATTTTCAAGCTTGTCTATTCTTGTTTCCACCCTATCTATCAACTCAATTTACTCCCAGCCCCAGGCCACCATGCTCACACTCATGAATGCTCACCTATCCAAGTCAAACTGCCCTACTCCCTTCCTCCGCTTTCTCTCAGTGTGCTGATTCCCACTGCTGACAGTCTGGAAATAGCCTCTTTTCCCCTTCTGCTATACAAACATCATGACTGTGTTTGAGGCCAGTTCCAATATCACGTCAGTTTGTTGTCTTTGATGCAACTTCCCCAACTACTCAAGTTCATCTCGATTTCTTCCTCCTTTAAAACTGGTTTGCAAGTAAAGACAGAAACTCACAGACTATTACTTAGTCGTTCTCTGATCGTTTCATGTATATTGAGTTCTGAGACCTATTCCCTAACAGGGAAAAATAAGTACTTGTTTTTGCACACAGTAAGTACTGATTTTGGGGGGCAGTTGATGGATTGTGGTTCTCTTTCAGGACTTAAATATCATTTTTAGGTTCTTGGAAACCATAGTCTCGCTCACTCTAAAGTAATTTGTATAAAAAATGGTTCTTTAAAAAAATTTTAAGACTAAGTCAATCCTTTGAGAAAAAGGGGTGGCTTTCAGCCTGGGTCTAAAAAATCATCACATTCTTTAGAAAGTTATCCATGAGAAATTCTGAAGAGAGTGCTTTAAAGCATATATAATAAAAATCTACATTTATGCTTTCATCTTTATCCAAACACATCAGTGCTGAAGAGACAAGACCTTAAATAGAAAAAGGCCTTGAAGGCAGCAATGTGAATGAACAAAGAGCAAAGTGAAAACAATGTAAGAAAGGGATTGTGGACCACATGCCAATCATTTGAATCATCTTTTCAGTTGCAGGAGAGCATTTCATGCCCCAAATACTTAATGAACACTTATATGAAGAGAACTCACTGTGCAGGTACTATGAATTGCAGAAAATAAAGGATTAAGATAGAATGCATCAATAAAGACGTGTGTGTGTGTGTGTGTGTGTGTGTGTGTGTGTGTGTGTGTGTACAGCACTTGCAATCAGACTCAATTTATTGAAATTATTCAATCAATTAATACAATAGTTACTATTTCCTAGGGACCCACTATGTGCCATGCTCTGTGCTAGGTGCTTTAATATACCATATCATTTAATGGTCACAGAAATCCTAAGAAGTAGATACATTTTTCCTATTTAAGAGATGGTAAGAAAATGTCATTTTCTTACCCCAAATTACACAATGGTGAAAATCTGATTGAAGTCAAGTCCTGACTGACTTCAAACACCATCATCTGTTGCCTCCTAAAGTAGCAGTTGCTGACTCTGGGAAGCAAGGAAGGCTTGTCAGGGAAGGGGGGCCATACCATGTGTTTAGAAGGAACAGTGGCCTTTTGGCTGATGGAAGGAGGTGTAGGGGAAGCATTGGAGCAGTTTTAGGCATGGGTATCCAATGAGAGGTAAAGCAAAATGGCAGGAGTCAATAGAATATGTTAGGGTAACTGTGGGTTGTTCAGTGTATTGTTCAAGTCAGCAGGTAGATTTGAGAAGCAAGGGTGTAGGTTGGTGAAAGCCATACCACAAAACAACATTGTGTGGACTTTATCCTATAGATAACAGTGCCTCACTGCAGGTGCTAAGCAGGGAAACATAATCAGATTTACATTTCAGGAAGGCCACTGCATTGGCAGTCTGGAGGTTGGTTATGAGGAGACCAATTAGAAGGATGTCGATCTATTAATAACGAGAGATAATGGGATCCTGAAGTGAAGTTGCCCAAGGGCCCATGGAGAGGATGCGACAAACCCGGGAAATATTTTTTGCGGTAGGTTTTAGAGGGCAGAGTATTCAGTCTGATATGGTGAGAGTTAGAAAAGGTAGAGCCAAAGATGCCCTAAGATGGTACCCCCCCTTAGACCCAAACAGTGGGGATTCCTGCTCTAACCTTGAGCTTTAGAAAGCCCTACTCTGACCCTCGTCTGTCATCCCAACCCCCGAGGTGGAATCTGCAGAGCTAAAGGCATATTCATATGGAGCTCACCCTTCTAAACTATGCCGAATACCTGGGACCACAGATTCCTTGCCCAAACTGCTCCAGTGCTACTGCCTGAGCAGGCTCTTGCCAGGATCCATTCTCACAAGGGCGTATCAGACCACTGTATATCCTCAGGTCTGAGACATGGACAAGGGTCTGCTGTTGTGAGGGTGGGTGAACAGAGACAGAACGTGAGGGGTGAGGCATTGAGGCACGTGTGCACAAGGCCCGTTATAATTAGGGGGAAGGGAGTGGGAAGAGTGAGGAGTGAGCCTCAGGCCTGGAGCTTCCTTTTGTAATTTTATCCTGGGCCCCACAAACGTCAGGAGTGAGCCTTCTCTCCGGTTACTGGTTTAGGCAACGGGTAGACCATTAAATCACACTGTGAGTAGGGAAGGAGAAGCCCGTCTGAGGGAAAAAAACAGAATAACTTGGTTTGACGTATCTGTGATGTATCCAGTGAATGAGACCTCTTAGGCAGCTGGAAAAAAGACATCATGTTGCTGCTTTTGTCTATTTTTGTTTGTACATGCAATAAAGAGTCTGGCTCCATTTTGGATGTTGGACTGCTGACGGCTTTTAAGTCCCACCACTCCCCATTCCCCTTCTGCCCCCACAACTGGGCAAGTTGATAAGAAAGCCTGGTGGTCCCTCCTTTGACACCAAAAGGAAATTCAAACCTCCCAAACTCCTAGCCCAGTCTCCCCTCCAACCATGATAAAACTCCAAGACAGTTGCCCCTCCCTGCTCTCTCTCAAATCTTTTTATGTTTGCTTTGGATATTGCACTGGTATCCCAACACAGCTTCATTATGTGAGTCAGAAACCTTTTCATGCCCTCCTGGTGCATAAGTGATGTCATTAAACCAAATTTTGGGAGGAAAGTCCATGCTGGCTCCACTGTAATTCCTTAAAGTGTTCTTGAAGTATATGGTAGAAAAGTATTCTACCATTTCAATAATTGAGGTTCCACTGATCTCCTAGAAAAGTCCCAACCTTTCTAAGACTGTGTTTATGCTCAGTGCATTTTTCTGTCTTCAGTGTATTTTCTGTTGGTAGGGAAAACCGTTTTGGAAAGATTGGAACCATAAATTATTCTAAGGGCCTTTGATGTTCTGCACAACTGTTCTCCTGAATGTTGTGCCCGATTAAGATTTGAAGACTGAAATTAAGATCTTAAAAATCAATTTCAGATAAAGTGGTGATGAAACAAGGTGAGATCACCAAAGTTAGTTTCTTAAGTGCACAAGAGTTAAAAAATATATCTTGGTATTTGACATTTGATAAATTGCTCCACACCTCCCTGTGAAATATTTAGTTAAAGTATCATCTCAATTCCTTCCCTGAACGTAGTCTTCTGATGAGCCTTCTTTCACAAGTATCCTTGTCCCTGGTTTTTGTTTTCTTTTTTTCCCTGATGCGGCGGCAATCTCTTGCATTAAAGGCCTTTAGTATGGCTTTTAATCCGATGTTAATCTCTTGGTATGAGCTTTGCCAATGCAGAAGTATTGGAATTTAGTTTCGGCTTTTTGCAAGAACCAGTAAACTGAGTAAGAAATGAGGGGAGTGGGAAGTGGGGAGGTGTTGGTGAAAGGGTACAAATTTTCAGTTATCAGGACAAATAAGTTCTGGAGACCTAATATACAGCATGATGATTATAGTCAACAATACTGTGTCGTGTACTTGAAACTTGCTAAGAGGGTAGATCTTAAATGTTTTCACCATGGAAAGAGAAGGAAAATGGTAGCTGTATGAGTTGATGGATATGTTAATTAGCTTGATTGTGGTGATCATTTCACAGTGTATACATATATCAAAACACCGAGTTGTACATCTTCTATATGTACAATTCCTACTTGTCAGTTATACTCCAATAAAGCTGAAAGAAAAGGAATCACACACAGAGGCTTCTATTTTTTTCTATGTAAATGTTCTATTCAGTGTATTAAGATGGCTTTTATTTCCAGCACAGCAATTTTTAGTTTTATTCATTTATTTTTGTTGTTTCTAACATGGGTTTCTTTCCTATAACACTTACTATTTTAAATTTGTTTCCTTAGCTCTGACTGTTTAAGTCTCATTATGTTGTCTACAATTTCCTTTAAACTAAAACAAATATTTAAATAAATGACTTTTACAACAGCTTTATGAAAGTATAATTGACATAATAAAATGCACATATTTAAAATGTGAGATTTGTTAAGACTCAGCATACACACACTCATAAAACCATCATCACAATCAAGATAATGAATATATCCATCTTCTTATAAGTTTCTTCTTATTCTTCTGCAGTTCCTCCCTTCTGCCACTTCCTGCTCCCCTTCCCCACCCCCAGGCAGCCATTGATCTCGTTTTTGTCACTGTGCAGTAATTTGCAACTCCTTGAATATTATACAAGTGCGGTTATACAATGTGGACTAGTTTCGTCTGCTTGGCTTCTTTTACTCTGCATAATAATTTTGATATTTATCCACGATGTAGTGTGTGTCTATAGTTCATTCCTTTAAGAAAACATTTTTACAATATTTTGTAATAATTTTAGATTCATAGAGAAGTTGCAAAGAAAGCACAGCTCCTGTATACCCTTTATTCAAAAAGCTTCCCTGGATGTTAACATCTTGTATAACTGTGGTACGTTAGTCAAAACTAAGACATTAACATTCTTATAACACTAATGACTAAACTATAAACTTAATTTGGAATTGACCATTTTTGTGTGTGTGCCAGAATCCAGTCAGATAACCACATTGCATTTAGTCTTAATGTCTCCTTAGTATCCTCTGATAATCTTACAATTCTTAGCTATAAAAAAATTATGACCTTTATAGTGTTTAAGAATACTGGTCAGGTATTTTGTTGAAAGTTCATTTCTTTTTATTTCTGAGTTGTGTTCCATTGTCAGGCCACATCACACTTTGTTTATTCATTCACCTGTTGGTGGAATTTTGTGCTGTCTCCAATAAAGTTGTCATGAACATTTATATGCATGTGCTTGTATGGACATACGCTTTCATTTCTCTTGGTTAAATATCTAGGAGTTGAATGGACGAATCATATGGGAGGTGTAGCTTTAAATTTTAAAAAATTTGCCAAACTATTTTCTAAAGTGGTTATACTAGTTAACATTTCTACCAGCAGTGTATGAACCTCTAGTTTCTTCACATCCTTGTTACAACTTGAAATGGTCAGACTTTAATTTTAGCCATGCTTGTAGAGGTGTAGCACTATCTCATTGTGGTTTTATTTGCATTTTCCTAATGACTAATAATGTTGTGCATCTTTTTATGTACTTATTTGCCATCTGTCTATCTTCTTTGATGAAATGTCCATTCAAATCCCCCCACTCTTTTTTTTGTTGTTGTTGGGTTGGTTGTTTCTGAGTCCTGCTTTATATATTCTGTATACTAGTCCTTTATCAGATATATGCTTTGCAAATATTTTCTCCCAGAGTCTGTGTTTTGTCTTTTCATTCTCATAGCTATTTTTTCAACTTCATTTCTCTCTGTATATTTATGTGTCAGTATCACATTGTTTGGGGTAAATTTATCATGCTTTGATTTCTTTTCTTTTTTTTTTTTTTTTTTGCTGTATGCGGGCCTCTCACTGTTGTGGCCTCTCCCGTCGCGGAGCACAGGCTCCGGACGCGCAGGCTCAGCGGCCATGGCTCACGGGCCCAGCCGCTCTGCGGCATGTGGGATCTTTCCGGACTGAGGCACGAACCCCTGTTCCCTGCATCGGCAAGCGGACTCTCAACCACTGCGCCACCAGGGAAGCCCCATACTTTGATTTCTGATGAGACTAGTCCCCCACAGCATTCTGTAGTCTCAGAGTTTTCTTGGATCCTCTTTCTAGTTTTATTGCTCACATTAACATTAAGATTAACTTATACACAGTTTAAAAATCTTATTCACATTATTAGTGGGATTATACTACACTTTTGATTTACTTTAGAGAAACTGGCATCTTTGTGATCTTGAGTGTTTTCCAATAACATGATGTGTCTTTCTATTTGTTCAGATCTTCTTTTTGTGTTCTTCTGTAGCATTTTAAAGTTTTATTCATATTGGTCTTATTTTTATTATGTTTAGTCCTAGGTAATTCATCTCTTTTGATGCTATTGTAATGGCATCTTTTCTTCTAATATATTTCTAATTTTTTGTTGTTTCCACATATGAAAGGTATTGATTTTTGCATATTAATTTTTAACCTAGCCACCCCACTGAATTCTCTCATTTCTAATAGCTTTTCAGTTGACTCCTTTGAGTTTTCCAGGAGGACAATTTTACTTTCTTCTTTTCAATTTCTGTATCTCTAAATCCTTTATCTTATCTAATTGTGCTATTACTTCCAAGAAAACACTAAATAACAGTGGAGATAATGGTCATGGTTTCAGTTTTCTGTTTTTTAGTAGGTTTGTTTCAAGTGTTTGACCATTAAGCATGATACCAGCTTTAAGTGGAGTTAGACTTATTTTTATTATAATAAAAATATTTCTCATTTCTAGTGCCTGCTGGCTGCTAAAGTGTGTGGTTTGTGGGTGGGAAAGAGAAGAGTCATCTGGGACCTTGCATAGCTTCTTCTCAGAACACACACAAGAGAACAGTTATTTCTTTTGTGGGGTAGAAAACTTTTTCTGCAGTTTTTGGCATTCAAGAGTTGTAGCTTACACCAAACCTCTTTATAGTCACCATATCTCCTGTCACTTCTTCACTGTGCTGCTTACTCAACAGGCCCTTCATCTGGGGACTGGGTTATAGAAAATAGGAATAACATGTGGACCTGAGTTTTGCTTCAGTCTCACCTTCCATGATGTTCTGTGCTATCACACTGGACTCTTCAGTGACATTTCTTGCTACACTTATGCTGGTTCATGGCCCTCCATCCCAGCATTGTACTTAATGGATAGCTAGGGGTTCATATTTTGAACTTTCTTAAAGTCTAAGTTGCACACGTTGGTTTTCAGATTTTGGGTTTACCTTCTTAGCTAGATATGCTTTTTTGCATGAGTTTTGGGGGTAGTAGCAAATGACATGTGAACCTTATCTGTAGTATTTTTTCTTCATTTTCTTATACTCTGTGAGTTTTCCCTGGGTATAGGTTGAGAAGAATAGGTTAGTCTACGTTTATTCTCTTCTTTTTTTTTTTTATTCTCTTCTTTTGATTTAGAAATCTCCTGGGTTAATTTTCTTTCTTTCTTTTTAATATTTATTTATTTAGGTTACACTGGGTCTTAGTTGTGGCAGGCATGCTCCTTTGTTGCAGCTCGCTGTCTCCTTAGTTGCAGCACGTGGGCTCCTTAGTTGTGGCATGCAAACTCTTAGTTGTGGCATGCATGTGGGATCTAGTTCCCTGACCAAGGATTGAACCTGGGCCCCGTGCATTAGGAGCACGGAGTCTTAACCACTGCTCCACCAGGGAAGTCTCTTGGGTTGATTTTCAAATGAGCAATGTACATATTGCTTTTAAAAATTGATACTTTGAGAAAATATGCTAATACTAATGACGTTGATATTTTGCAAAGCCTTTTAGAAAAAATCTCTCCTTGGAAGCAAGTTCAAGATTAACTTTTGTGATGTATAAAATTCACCTAATTACTTCCTAAGTCACATTGCACTTTTAAATGTAAAATGATCCTATTTAAACACCCACCTCACTCTTCAGTCACTGAATAATTCTGGATCATATTTGAAAATTAAATTAATCACCAAACACTGGAGACTTAACACTATTAAAGATTTCCAAATAAATGTCCCAAGTAGATTCCTTCTTTGCTTTTCTCATACACAGATCTAAAGTTATATATTTTTAAATTGTCCCAAAGTGTACAGCTGTTTCCCACAGAATTAACATTAGGCATAATTATCCATTCCATTTTTATGAGCTATTCCACTTTATGAATATTTTATGAATTAGAAAGTTGTCACTCACCTTTAAAAATCTTTTAATATTCTCAGTTTTTCAGAACTGTATTTTAGCTGGTACATGAAAAAGGGCCCTAATGGTAAGTAACTTTGAGAATTATGGATAAACAAAGTTAAAAACATTTCTTTGTTTCAGTACTTCTGAGAGTCTTTTATATGCTAATGTGCGCTGTGAATATCCAAGACTAATGTAATGCATAGCATTTCCTAGATTGGGCTAGCTATCTAGATTCTCTCCTTCCTTTTTTTTTTTTTTAATCATTTATATTCCATCCTTCACAAAGTGTGTAATATTCCAGTAACAGCATTCATATATAATGTAGTAAAGATATTTGTGGACAGGTGTTACAGGATTCAGTGTACTTGGAGCTTGGGAATTATGGCTTTGTGTGGCCCATTATCTTAGCCCTACAGCCTTCTTGCCCTGTGAGGTTGGATGTGGCCAGAAGAAGCAAGAGTAGGGACATCTCAAAGTACAGGACTAAGGAAAGAGGTAACACTTACCCTGTTGTAAGGATACTGATAATATGTTACTTGAATCAGTCTTGGGATCCTACAAGTTTCAGCTTAGGTGATATGAAAGAATATATAGTGCACCTGATGAAAGAAATTTATAATTCTTATCTTTTGATCTTCTTTGGTGCTTCTTTCAGAACATTATAGAAGGTCCAGTTGATAACACACATCTCTTAACATGCCTTTCATTGTTCCAACTGCTAAATACGATCTCTTAAGTACCGCAGCTGTGTGCAGACCTTTCTCTTGTCATTCCTCACTTTCAACTCCCAGTCAAAAACTCCTTTTATTTCC
>NW_006799025.1:246663-251074 GCF_000442215.2 Lipotes vexillifer | reverse complement strand
ACTCTTTCCTCATGCTTCTGTTTTCCTCTCTCCTCAGTGACATTCTCCCTTTTTTGGTTCTCTTTCTAAAGAGTACTGAAATGATCACAACAAGATCTAAGAGATATGAAGGAGAGGGAAAAATCTGAGTAAGCATTCTAGAAATTTCCTTGGGCTGCAGGTTGAAGATGCAGTAACCTGGTTATTAAAACTGATTTAGGAATCATCTTTGGCCTTCATTTCCTCTTTCCTTCAATATCCAATGAAGTACCAGCATCTTGATGATTTGGCATATTCTGACTGTTGAAACATACATTAGAGAGTCTCCGGAAGAAATACTGTCATATAAAACATAGTTAACCTTAGCAAGAACCATTTCAGTGGCAGACATAGTGCAGAGTATGGAGTAGTGTATGGAAGGGTGAGAAAGTGAAGAAGAGTAGGTGGTTGTAGACAACATTTTTGGAAAGTCTTGTAAGCAGCGGAGAACTAATGAAGTATAAATGAATGAATGAATGTCCTAACTGTGGTGCACCTTCTTAAAGTTATAGAATGTTTTACTTCCAATTACATTAAGCTTATCTAATTCTTATTGAGGATGTATGTACTAAAATTGTGGATTTCCAGGGATGATATCCTCAGTCCAAACTGTGCAGTTATTTTTTAAGCCTCCAGTTTGGTATCACACTTTTTCAAGAACAGACTAGCAATGTGATAAAGAGCTTATAGGGAGGTTAAGGCATCAGGTGTGTATTTTAAGTGATGATAACCTTTATGACCTTTTCCAATTCTGAGATTCTATTATTTTATGGCTTAAACAGTCATTCAGGCATAGAATCAATTTTGTTCCCTAAATTTATTGTCATGCTAATCACATTCCCAAGCTGTAAAGTGGTAATATTGTTGCCTGATTTATAGACTATCTAGTTTTATTTTACCTGATGGAATATATATATATATATATTTTTTTTTTTTTTGTGGTACGCAGGCCTCTCACTGTTGTGGCCTTTCCCGTTGTGGAGCACAGGCTCCGGATGTGCAGGCTCAGCGGCCGTGGCTCACGGGCCCAGCCGCTCCGCGGCATGTGGGATCTTCCCGGACCGGGGCACGAACCCATGTCCCCTGCATCGGCAGGCAGACTCTCAACCACTGCGCCACCAGGGAAGCCCCTGATTGAGTATATTTTATAAAGTGGAACTCAAGAGTTCTAGGTTAGAAACTTTAGATTTGGATACTTGAAAGAAAATTCCAGGCTGTCTAAGAGTATTTAATTGTTCCTGGTCTTTAAAAAGCTTATATTAAGTTCAGTGATGGTAAGACATGATACATGAAATATTTGTCAATAATTTTAAAACTTTAAAAGATAGCACCCTCCCCCCTCCAGTTAAACATTATATCATATCCTAATATATTTAGAAGGTAAAAGAGGAACTGTTCTGGCTAAGGCAGGGGAAATGGGCCCAGAGTCCTGCCCACTTAGCTTCATCATTTAAACTTCCCTCCTAAACACACAACCACATTACATACACAAACACACCCATATATATACACACCCTTATACACAAACACCCTTTAGGGCTCTGCATAACACCATATGAAAGTGGCCAATTAACACTAAGTATACAATGCAAAATAATTTGTGATGAAGTTCCAAAATGATGGCATCATTCAGCAATGAAGGAGATTAATATCCACTAGGAACATTTTATGGAGTGTGTATAAATTACCTATTGCTGTGTAACAAGTTACCCCAAGACTTACAGGCTTAAAACAACACTTATTATCTTACAGTTTCTGTGGGTCAGGAATCTAAGCATAATTTAGTTGGGTCCTTCAGCTCAAGGTCAAGGTCTCTTACAAAACTCCAAGGTATAGACTAGGACCACAGTCATCTCAAGGTTCTGCTGGTGCAGGATCTGCTTACAAATTCTCCCAGTGGTTTTTGATAGAATTCAGTTCACTGCAGGCTCTTTGACTGAGAAGTTTACTTCTTCCCTGGCTGTGGGCTGGAAGACACAGTCTCAATGAATATAAAAAGATCTATACATTTATACTCAATATAATTTAAGGTCTTAAACTTGAGAAATATTTTGCTAGTCATACTAAATCAAATGTTTTATGCTCTGTACAATTTTTGGGGAACTTTTCTTAATCTTACTTTTCCTCCAGAAACTTAATGAGCCTTGGCATTTATTTTTCAAGTGTTGCATCCTCTATATCTAAGTTTTATGGAATATTTCGTAACCTCAAGTGTGTGTTTTGGGGAGGAGAAACAGGGAGTTAATTGGAGATTTGAGATGTCTCCAGACAAAACGTAACATCTTGATGTGTTGCAGAAGAATCACGTTTCCCTGTTTGAGGTGGAGGCTGATGAAGAGCCAGAACTTCTGTCAGAGGTACTTGTCACTTCAGAACAAATTATCCTTAAAGAGCAAAACCGGAAAGCGAGTTGCTATGCAAGTTGCTACTCATTCCATGTTGATATGGCATTTAGATAATGTGGAACGAACAGCTGTGGGTAATAGCATGCCTCATACCAAGTGAGAATCAGTACAAACAAGGCACGTTTTGAAGTGAGCTTTCTCCTGCATACCTCTTACTGAATTCCACCCGAAGGATTTCCAAATGCAAGACAACGAAGTTCTTCCAGAAGCACTTCAGTAATCGTGCCTCATTTTCTCAAGGAGAGACAGAGAGCAGCAAAGACAGAAAGCTGTTTTTTCCTAAAATTAAGAAAAGAAAGCCGTGGGTAAATGAAGGTTTTGCTGCTTCCTATCTAATACTGCCCTAGAAACATCTGGAATCGCAAAGCTGGAAAGTAGTGCTAGGCTTTAAGAGTTCTGTCTCTCAAAGAAAGACTCTTTTTAAGAACAAAACGACTAGAGATGAGGAAAATCCATAGCCCTGGACTCCTTGGACTGCCTCACCTCCCCAAGGGCTCTTTGCATGTTGTATGGGACCAGTCCTTAACATTTACCAACACTCTCCCACTCCTACTTTTGTCTGAGTTTACAGCATGTTTTCCTCAATTTGGGCTCTTACAATTCCATCAATCACCCCAGATCCCTACTGGCTGCTACTGATTCTGCAGTAATGCTGCTGCTACCTTAATAGATGAAGCTCCATGCTCCCTCTAGCTGGAGACCACATTATTGCTTCTCCTTTCTTACACCTCACCCAGTGGCCTCCTACCACCCACATCTTGTCAAGGGCTCTCATTGGTTTTCTGCTGAATCCTCAAGAGACCATTGCCTCGCTTCATATCTGTTCCATGATGCAAATTGTTTGCCCAGCAGTAAGAAGTATTGCCCTGTCAGCCTGCTATGGCAAGGGCTTAATGAAGTCCCTTAAAAACTTTTCTCCATTTTTACCCACCTTTGGGCAACTGACACAAAACTGTCATACTCACCCTGCTGCTTCAGAAGGCAAGGCCTTTTAATGTTTCAGCTTTTTTGTCCTTCCCTCTTTGTACAAGATTTAAGACCCTGTTTAAGGGTGGGCCTGGGAAATGATTTTAACTTTGTGTGCCATCACATGCTAAGGCACTATGCTCCAGTTGTTGGGACAGGGGACATACCAGTACCCCCATCAATCTCGGGATTCCTCATACCTTACACTATAATTATCTAAGTTTGCTAGGAGAGAAATCTAGGTTTGAGTTTCTATAATCATGCTTCCTACTGTTCTCATAGTCCAACAGTGACACCACTTGTATGATTAATTCCTAGAGGATTAAGTCACTCAGGCATACTCTCTAAGCCTTAATGCCTCTCTTTCATCTTAAAGAATAAACCTATAAGGTTAAACACTATATTGAGTGGTTCAGATGGAAAACAATGGGGGGATAAAGTGCTAATGTGGAAAAGAAGTGTAAGAAGGGAGAGTTCAGCTGTAGCCAATAGGAAAATGTCATGGTTAAGGTGAGGCTAGAGATGTGCTTCAAAGGAAGAGAAGTTGAATGAAAATAGCATAAGAACAGGCAGGAGGGATGAATAGCCATATATATATAGGTGATTTGGGTACTGGTAGTAGCTAAAAATACTGATCCCCCATGAAATAAAAAGATAATTTGGCGTTGTTACTGTTCTTAGAAAATTAACAGCTCTACAATTATTCAGTTTGTTTAGACCGAGTTGAACACTTCATAGTAAGAGAAGATGAATGAGTTAATTCATGAGTTAAGATACTAATTTAAAGGGGAATTCCATCTCTTTGTATAGGGCTTATTCTTGTGGCTTTTGAAAATCCCATCCAAAGAATTAAAAAGAAAAAAATGTTTAGAAAGGAAAACACTTGATGTTTTCACTTGTAGGTACAAGTAATTTATGACATCCTATTACTCAGGGTTCTCCAGAAAAGCAGAACCGATAAAAGATATCTATATATAGATATCGATATACAGATATAGGTATATCTAAGAGAGAGGGAAAGA
>NW_006799025.1:243076-246581 GCF_000442215.2 Lipotes vexillifer | reverse complement strand
AAAGAGAAAGAGAGAGAGAGAGAAAGATTGATTCATTTTAAGGAATTAGCTCATGATTATAGAGAATGACAAGTCGAAAATCTGCAAGATGCACCAGCAGGCTGTAGACCCAGGGATGGGCTGATGTTGCAGTTCAAGTCCAAAGACACAACTCTTGCAGAGTTTGCTCTTCCTTGGGGAGGTCAGTTACTTTGTTCTACTCAGCCTTCAACTGACTGGATGAGGTCCATTCACACTATGGAGGGCAATCTATTTTATGTTTTACTCAAGGTTCACTAGTTTAAATGCTAATCTCATCTAAATACACCCTTACAGGAACATTCAAAAGAATGTTTGACCACATATCCAGGTAAGGTGGCTCAGCCAAGTTGACATATAAAATTAATCTCTGATACTCAGGGTTTTTTCCTTGTAATCCTAGTGACAGTAAATAAGTCACTCACTCATTCTTTCCAGCCCTCAGTCTTTTCTTTTGTAAAATGAGGAGAGATGATTTCTAAATTCCCTCTATCCCAACCTCAGAATATCCCTTTCCCTAATGTAGTGACTTTCTCATTTCCCTAATGTAGTGTCCTTCCCCACAGATATACTTTTATAGATGTACAGGAGCAGAAGCAATTGATGATTAATTTATCCAATTTTAAGAGGCTGTGACACCAAAAATTGCCTATTTTTTTCCTACATGAATATAGTATTCCCATACATTATTAGAAGAAAGGACTGAGTTGCTTTTTTACTCTAGTGCATATAGGTTTGAGCTCTGTCATCTTCATTTTCTCATCTGGTTTGCCTTGAGGCTAAAGGTACACATGGTAAGAAAACTCACTATTATTTCAGTGTAGACTGTGCCTTTAGGACAAAGGTAACTGGCTTCTGGGGGATTTAATGACCTTATTTGCATTAGAAATGTGTTCTCTAATTAACTGAACCAACTAGGCTAATGATCTGAGGGTTTTGTGTACATAGCTAACACACTAGGATTCATGAGAAAATGTCTTGTTAGTTAAAATACCAAACTCAAATAGCAAAGTGATGTTAAACAAACTGTATCGAGAGTTCTAATTTAAGGCATGATTACTAAGAGCAAAGTCTCTGGAAGTGCTTGGCTTCCCTAAATTAAGATTGGAAAAGTAGGGTGTTAAGAAGTATAGGCTTATTAAAAGTTCACCTTTATGATACATAGTTCTACCTTTCTAATGTGTACAAGTAAGTTTTCACAGTCACAGAAACGGTCCTAATCAGAATTTTAAGAAATAGTATGAAACCTTCTTCCCAGAGTGCAGTGGCATCCCAGAAGGCTTAGCCAGTGCTGCACAAGCTCTTGGCTCTGGAGATTTCCCTAAGACTCAGCCCTGTGTGGACATCCTTGGACTGACTTCAAAAATAGCTTAATTGCTCCAGACAAGGTGTATATAAAGTAACTGGAATGAGATCATTTCTAAAAACAGATTATCAAGAGAGGCCGCTAAACGAGATATTATAGAGAAGACTGATGTGGCCACACCCACAATATTCCCTTAAAAACATTTCTGTGGTATGGGCAGTGTCCAATAGAAAAAAATTTTAAATAGATATGTGTTAATTTCACCAATAAGGAAATCTAGGTTTCAGTAATTTTAGAATTAATTTAACTAACTTTAACCAAGTGGTCAAAATGATATTTTTGAAAGATTGTGGAAAGTCTTTCTTATGTTGAGGCCATGTATCACAGTGCATTAGAACATTCCAAAAGTGTACCTAAAATGGGCTTATCAAGCCTCAGGAGGCTTAACTAATATTGATTCCTAAAGAATAAATGGATGTGTTTAACACTACACTTACTTTCTGCCCTTAGGGAATAAATCTTCACAGCGTAACTGTGGTCTTTGAAATGTACTCATTTCTGTTCAAATTTAAAAAATTATATATATATATATATATATATATATATAAAATCATAGATATAAGGTTCTAGGAACTTGCAAAAATTAAAGATAAGTAATAATAATTCAATAATTTGCTAATTAAGAATTACTGTCCTCCATCACACAATAACACTCAGTTTTCTCTGTGCAGTGCACAAAATGAGGATAATAAACAAGGTGAAGCTGGCTTTTTTTATGTAAGAAGGTAACTCATGTCTTACAGTTAGTATAGGGAATTGATAGAAAGGGCTTATGATAAAGACTGATTCATCATAATGAACGCTGAGAAATTATGGGCTGATTCCTGTGAATGTAATAAAAGATCATTTAATGGAAAGGGAAGAGCAGTATTTTATCTCCCCTACTTCATCTTGTGCCACTCTTGCTCTCAATACCTCTGCCCCAGCAGCCCCTTCTCACAGTTCCTCAGGTGGTACAAGCTCTTTTTTGCCTCAGGGTATTTGCACATTCTATTCCCTCTGACTGAAACACCCTTCCTCCCACTCTTTGCCTGGATAAGTCTTACTCACGCTTCAGAAAGTCCTTTACTCACCATTCCAATCTAAGTGAAGTCCTTATTATTCTCTTTCATTGCATGTTTTCTTTTCCACTTTAAATTAAAAAATAATTTATCATATATTTCCTCATTTGTTTATCTTCCTCTAAACTGCAGATTCCATGAAGCCAGGGAAAATGTCTCACCCTTATAACTGTAGTGCCTAATACACTATAATTGCTCAGTAAGTATTTATTGAATAAGTGAAAAAGTTAATTATCATGGAAATTTCAACTCTCCAGTTCTTGCTAAGTGGTTAAGGTGGATCATAGGATAAAATCTGGACTCATTTTCCCGACACCTTCATTCCTCAAGGAGTAGATGAAACAACAGTAGATATCTGCCTTCCTTAATTTAGGTGTGATGAGTAATGACTTTTTAGTGATAAGGACCTTGGAGAATATAGTAGTAGAAAAAGAAGAGATTATCAAACATTGGTATGAAAGTGTGATCACAGACTCCTTTGCAGAATGGGAACAAGACCTGTCCTGCTTATGTTCTGGAGTTTTGTTGAAGGGCAAATAAGCTAAAGATATATCAGAAAACTTGGGAAATTGTAAAGCCTTATACAACTACAAGATAGTAGTAGTAGTGTGCCAGTTTGGGGAGAGGATATTTCACATATTCAAATAAGTAATAGATAGATTCTAAAAAAGTATAAATGAACCAAGTTGAAGCAGTTTATTCTAGTTCTGAAATAATAAATGTTAATTATAGAAAATGTATACAATTAAGATTAAAAAAGAAGATAAAATTCCCCTTAATTTTATCCCTTGGAAATAATAATTTTTAACATTTTGTAGATATTTTGACATTTAATTCCTCTTTTATTAACAAAAATGGTGTAATTTTCTAAAACTGCTTTGTAATCTTTTCACTTAATAATATACTTCTTGGGCTTCCCTGGTGGCGCAGTGGTTGAGAGTCTGCCTGCCGATGCAGGGGACACGGGTTCATGCCCCGGTCCAGGAAGATCCCACATGCTGCGGAGCAGCTGGGCCCGTGAGCCATGGCCGCTGAGCCTGCGCATCCGGAGCCTGTGCTC